>NC_041392.1:535156017-535163792 GCF_002162155.2 Triticum dicoccoides
TTGATCTCTCAACATCTGTCAGGACCCCGATTCCAAGTCACATCGATCTAGCTGGTAACACCTCATATCACTTTGCGGCCTCACGCACGGTATCCCCACGGGTGTCGCCTTACCCTGGCCCGGGACCGTTTGCGCCTTTTGGCTCACGTATATGATTGTGTTGCTAGCATCCATATGGAAGAGAACCTGGGCCGACATGGCTAGTCGTGAACCCAAAGCGGCACTAACCTATGGGGACAGGCATACATGATTCACATCGAGCATGTCGGTCAGCAGCGTGTAAATCCGGGCTGTAGCACTGGGCTAACAGGACTCTGGGGAACCCGGGCTGTAGCAGGCTAGGCATGACTCTGGATGTCACCGCGTGACATTTCCCCAAAGGGACAGACATAGGAACGAAGTGAAACACATGCCAGCCAGTCAAGTGTCCTGAGCAGTAGTGCTGGGCTAGCAGGACTCCAGTGAACCGGGCTATAGCGGACTACTATGGCTAAAGGAAGCACTAGACTTCATTTCCCCTTAAGAGAGGCTGCCAAGGATAAACAACTAGATTGTCGGATCCCACACATAGCAATACACGTCACACGTACGCATAACATGCAAGTATGCGCTGCACAACATGGCATCACAACATAACGCAAATTCATATAGATAAAGGCTCAGAAGAACCACATAGCATTAAATACAAACAGGGGTCACATGACCCATCATTTAGAGCATACAAGCAATGGAAGCATTACATGTCTGAGTATAGACAACTACAAAAGAAAAAGGCTGGGAAGCCTGACTATCTACAAGTCCCTCCCAAGGGTACAAGATCATAGATGAGGTAACAAGCTACTCGTCGAAGTCCAAGCGATACTACTAGTGAGACAGAGGTCTCACCTTCAAAACATAAATAAAGCAAACGTGAGTACAAAGGTACTCAGCAAGACTTACATCAGATCCTATTATACATGCATTTGTATCAAGAAGGTAATGTGAGGTTTAGTTGCAGCAAGCCAGCTTTGACTCAGTGGCTATCCTATTCTACGACAACGAGAAACTTCTTTGAGATGAGGCAGCACACACGAGTCCACTAATCACCACATCAATACACTATATGGATTCATCCTTGTCTCCTTACGAGAAGGCCATCCATAGGACTCACACTTGTCTTGAGCATTTTAGAGTATACATTTAAAGTTGTCTATGTACCACGTAAGCATCCAAGAAGTCCATATCCGAGGACACGGCTATTCGAATAGATCATGATAACCCTGCAGGGGTGTACTTCTTCACACACGCTCTCACCACTTATCAGCATATACACATCATGTATCTCGGCAACCTTCAAGAGGAAGCCTGGTGAGGGTGTCGGCCACGACCTGACTAACCACGCAAGACTCTAGTCCAAGTTTATCGCCTATTCGGGTTCCATCCGTAAGGAGATCCGACCGGGGTTTCGCTCACGGCCCCAAACGATGTGTACAGGGTTCCCGAGCCCACCATCCGGGTGCCACTCGATACACCGGGCCACGTGTGCCTAGTCTGTCCCAAGTCCACCCTGCCAGGTGCCACTCGGTAGAAAAATAGCACTACCTACAAACACCAGAAACTATTTGCAACTCCTGGACAGAGATCAAGGCGGTTAATAAGTCGAGAGAGCTTGGAGCGCCCGGAGCCCAATGTGTGGTAGTAGCTAGTCATTGGACAACTTACACAGAACTCAGTTCTTAAGGACAGTCCCAATGAGACAACCCACCATGTACTCCTACATGGCCTCTCACCGCTACCTTTACCAAATCGTGTTCACACGCTTAACTCTCAGCACCAGAACATATCATAACACTCCAATTCATTTCCGATGAATTAGACCTGACACAACTCTAAGCAATAGCAGGCATGGCATGGTAGGAACACAACATGGCTCAAACAACTCCTACACATGCTAGTGGGTTTTAACTATTTACTGTGGCAATGACAGGTCATGCAGAGGAATGGGTTCAACTACCACATCATAAAGGAGCAGTTGAATCATTGTTGTCCTAATGCAATAAATGAGAGCAGGAGCGAGAGAGTAGGATTGTATCGGAATGAACAAGGGGTTTTGCTTGCCTGGTAGATCAACGGGGGGGCACTGCTCCTTAGACAGGTACTCTCGAACACTCTCTGGAGCAGGACCTATCAAGAGGGAACGGTGCGGCAATCAATACACAAGCATATGCAACAATATGATGCATGAACATGGCATGAGTATGTGATGTTGTTTGAGTTAATGCATGTAGCATTTATTTGGTTGAAGTCCATTTGAACCAAGGGTTCAAATACAACTCCAAAGTAAGCTCTTAAATATGCGATAAGTGTGTTTTCATATATACAGCATGTATAGGTTGGTTTGTCAAGCATGAAAATGGTACAGATGGATAGATTGAATTTTTCTGATCATTTTTCATATATAAATTATTTCAAGCTGAGCTACGATTGAATTTCTATGAATTTTTGAAGTTTAGAACATTTTCTGGAATTTCTGAATTATTTTAAATCCAGAAAGTCAATTACTGCGTCAGCACTGTGTCATGCCTGCATCAGCAGGTCAACGGCGCTGACCAGGTCAAACCTAACGTGTGGGGCCCACACGTTAGTGACACGGTCAGTTAACAGGGGTTATTACTAATCTAATTAAAGGATTAGGGCGCATGGGCCCAGTGTCAGCGTCAGGGATTAATTAAACGGTGATTAGCCTTAAGGTAATCACCTGGCAGGCCGAGCCCACACGTCAGGCCGGCTAGGGTCGTCGGTGGTGACCTTTGGACGCGGCGGCGTCCGCGATTCCGGCCACGGGGGCGACGGCTAAGGCCACTAGGGCATAGCCTAGGCCCTCGCGCATCTGGTGGGGCAAGTAGGAGGAGGAGGGGTGGCCGGAGCCTGCCGGAGCAGAGCTCAGGGCGGCGGCCGAGGCACGGCTCCGAGCGGGAGCGAGCTACGGGGCACGGCTCCGAGCGGGAGCAAGCTATGGGGCACGGCAGGGGCCGGGGTTGGTCGCGTTCATCTCCTGGAGACGTGCTGACCTCGGTGGTGTGCTCGGTTGCAGGTGCCCATAGGTGTGGCTGCGGTGGCGACATGGCCGGCGGCGAGGTGCTACGACCATGGTGGTAAAGCTAGCTAGGCGAGGCAGTCGAGCTTGAGAAAGGGGGGAAACATAGTAGAGCTCACAGCGATTCGGTGGGTGTGCTCTGGAGGCGACGAGGCGGCACCGGTGATCTCGGGCGGCCGGGGGTAAAGAAGACGGCGGTGACGGCTCCACGGGGCGTCCCCGGTTGCTTGGCTCGTCGAGGACATAGGGGAAGTCGCGGCGGAGCTTGCAGACACGGAGAGAGGGCGAGGGGAAGGCGGTGGCTATGGCTACGGCGTGCGGCGGCGACGGCAGAGCTCGGGCATTCGCAGGGGAGGGCGACAGAGGCGGGGAGGAGGACTGCAGAGAGCGAGAGAGGCTTGGGGCGGCGCGTGGCATCGTCCGGAGAGACCGAGGCGTTGAGGGGGAGGGCAGGCAGGCAGGGAGGTGGCGTGGCACCCATGCACGCGGCGGCGAGCGCGTGCACCTCATCCTTCTTTCATCGCTAGAAAGAGGACGATTGGCGGTTGGGCCAGTCGGCTTGCTGGGCCGCCAGGTGAGCGCCAGGTAAGCCTCTTTCCTTTACTCTATTTTGTTTTCTTTTTCTATTTCTGTAATTTGTTTTGATTTAGTTTTAAGAACTAAATCATTTTATTTACTTCTGTCAATTTTGTAGGAATTAGTTGGATTGCTCCAAAACTCCTCAACAATTAACAACATTTTTGGACATATATTATATATATAACAAATATATATCCAAAGCAAATAATTACTGGACTAATTCCAAATGGCCAATATAAATATTTATGAGTTCCTAAAAATATTGGTTTGAATTTTACCTCTGCCCAATATTTTCAGAGAGAGACATGAACATTTTCTTGGACCCTTTTGGAGCAATTTTTATCTAGGTCAATTCCAGAAATGATTTCTGAGGGTTATACAAATCCCCATTTCAAATTTAAATGAAATTTAAACATGATGCACACATGACTAGCTAGCCTAGGTCATACCAGAACTAGGGATGTGACAACATCAATCGATCTCGGCAAGATGTGCCAGGGCATGAACCGAATGGGATATCAAAACTAAGACGGGAAGCTACACGCAGTGGAGGCAAAGTGAAACTTTAAGCGAACTGTTTGTTTGTATGCATGTCGGAAAAATTACAACATTGGAAATACAAGCATGGTCTAGGCCCACATGCGAATGATACATGGCGGAATGTTCAAATGAGGCATGCAGGAGGATGGACTCGACTGGAGGGCGGCATGATCGATGGAGAAGAGGGTTGGAGAGGAATGAGAAAGAAGCAACGCCGCATGATTATACTTGAACGGCTCAAATAAACAATAAGTTGTCTCGTTTTCCCTTCTGTCTTGGTCACGGAGTAAGATACTCCCTCTGTTTTTATTTACTCTGCATATTAGGTTTGACTGAAGTTAAACTTCATAAAATTTGCCCAGGTTTATAGAAAACTAGTAAGATGCCCGTGCCTTGCACGGAACATCAAGATCTTGTGGGAGAAAAGGACGAACGAGGGAATGCCTTATCTGCAATGTGGAGAGGAGTGCGGGTAAATTGTCATAGTTTCATTCCTATCAGTTAGATATAGATCAGACGACCTATATTGCAGGATGGCAGGCACACCATCATCACCAACTCAGCTTTTTATGTACACTAGCAAGATGCCTGTGCATTGCACGGAACATCAAGATGCATTTGTATGAGTAGTTTATCTTGTGGAAGAAAAGGATGAATGAGGGAAGGCCTTATTTGCAAATGTGGAGAGGGGTGTGGGTATCTTTTTGCAAAATTGCCATAGTTTCCTTCCTATCTGTCAAATATAAATCGGATGGACTCTTATAAAAATCTGACTTGGTGATGATGCTGTGCCTGCCATCCTGAAATATAGGCCGTCCGATTTATATCTGATGGATAGGAAGGAAACTATGGCAATTTTGCAAAAAGGTACCCACACACCTCTCCACAATTGCAAATAAGGCCTTCCCTCGTCCATACTTTTCTCTCACAAGATAAAATGTTCATACAAATGCATCTTGATGTTACATGCAACGCACGGGCATCTTGCTAGTAAGAGTTGAAATATGAACATTTACAATAGCAAATATATATGATGTGAACGTATATTCAATAATGAATCTAATGGTATTGATTTGTTATAGTATATGTTATTATTTCTGTCTATGAACTTTGTCAAAGTTTACAAAGTTTGACTTTGAGCAAAGCCAAAATGCATCGTAAATAAAAACAAAGGGAGTACGCAGGGACTAGTATAGTTACTCCTGCCAGAACATGGTAAGTTGGACCCCTAAATGCGTGCACGGACCGGGAACACCTCAATTATTCTTTCATGCAGTTGGATACCTACATTTAGCACACCATCCGGCTACTTAATCAAGTGTTGCGCTGCACTACTTGAAAAGGAAAAGGGTGGTACCGTACCCAAAACCACCACACCTAGGGCTAGGATAACAACTTGGTATTGTACCACATTTGAACCAAGGCACAAAAACCACCTATTCTGCGCCTAATGTGCAACGCGGAGCACTGACTCTCGAATATGGCCGGGAAAATAGGGAAACTGACATGTGGGGCACACCTGTCGGGATGACGTGGCGCAGACTAGTCCAATGGAGGAGCTGGCCCATGACCTCCTCGCCACCAGCAACCGTTCATGTCGTTCGTGGGGGCTAGCAACGTGGCGCAGCTCCGGCACCGCCTCTGGACAGGGCGACCGTGGTGAGCGACACGCTCATCGTCGTTGGACACGGTCGGTTTCAGTGTGTCGAGGGTGGCATTAGCGATGCGGCACGACCAGCAGATCAACACCTAGCTCCTCGAGGATGCACGGGGTGCCGAAGTGCGCGCGCGCCGCGATGCATCCGCGGAGTGGTGTAGCGCGGCCAAGTACATCCCCAGGACCTGAGACCATGCCGGGTAGTCTTGCTTTTTCAATGACGTGTGGGGTCGCATGAGAGCAAAGGGCATCTCCAACATTTCCACGACCGCAGCTGACTACCCTGGCACACCAAAAACCCTCGTCCCTTGCACCGTCGGGCAGTGTGTTCCCAGCCAGTGCCAGCTGCCCGCATTCATGCCGTCTGTTCGTATGCCGTCGTTAAGAGGCTCGGTGCCCGAGGAACTAACTCTGGCAAATTAATGATGCACCCGGACGCTTTGGCCTCACCGGAATGCGCTACTTAAAGCGGCAATGCCCAGCTAACCTCCACACCATAGCGCATCATCCTACAACCTGGCACCACATCCGCCATGACCGCAAGCGCGAACGCTCTGCAGGAGAGCTTTGTCTTCGGGGATGAACTCGGGGTCACCGCCCTCGCTCAAGTCGCCACTGGCGATGCAATGGCGGCGTAGCCGGACGCGGACGCGACCGCACAAGCGGTGGCCGTGATGGTGACCGACGACGGGAGCACCGTCAGCCACGCATGCTACTTGCCATCGTCCAACGTCCGGCACCACCGAGGTCGGGGACCCCTCCGAGGATGAGTAGGGCATGGGAGGCGGCAGGGCATGGTGTGCCAACTGGCCGGACCGTTTCCCGTGTTCTACTCTTCCTCGCTGGAGACCGCACTTTCACTTCACGGGTCATGAACCCCGCCCGAGTACACGGCAATCGCAGATGGAGGACGTCGGTCACCGTCATAGAATAGGTTTAGGGACGGGTTTCTTTTATTTTTCTGTCCTATAAAAGTTCGAAATGTAATGAAAATCTATCGTGTTTGCATTAATCTTGGCTGGTGTATATGAACTTTCACAATAATATAGTATATTATAGGAGTACTAGCAAGATGCCTGTGTGTTGCACGGAACATCAAGATCTTGTGGGAGAAAAGGATGAACGAGGGAAGGCCTTATCTGCAAATATGGAGAGGAGCCTGGGTAAATTGTCATAGTTTCCTTCCTAGCCGCTAGATATAGATCAGACGGCCTATATTGCAGGATGGCAGGCATACCATCATCACCAACTTTGCTTTTTATTGAACCGGCACAAAGCTAACATGCGAAGTAAATAAACACATAGGATCTACATACACAATTTATCTTAGGCACTCCAATAGTACGTCCACTACACATTCACGCATTTCACATCTTTCTACATCTACGGGAACCTATGAAAGGGTTAACGTAAATTGCCTCTCTCTCTCTCATCCCTGATTTTCATGGTGGTGGGCCCCTCCCTCCCCCCAATCTACAATCAATAGATCACATGTATCACATTACGTTAATTACGGAACTGGGATTACATAGGTGTAGCATTACTCATCCAAAAAACCCAACTAAGCCAACCTCCCAGCATATCGCATGGGAAAAGACCCCGCCGCGCCGTTTTAGTCGGGATTACCGGATTACTGGTAGTAGTATCGATGGATCGCGCGAATCACCAAGTTTTTATTTGAAGGGGCGAAGCACCTAGTTTAAAAGGAAAAAGGCGGTACACTCATAGCACCCCTGTCGCGGTCGCATTGCACCCCACACACGTTCGGTCCTGCACACGGCTCACACAAACGGGACGCGCTTCGGCTTGCCTCTTCACTGACACGTGGGACTGCACTCGGAGAAAGCGACCATGCGCCAAACTCCCCCCACCCACCGCACAAAAATCCCCCCCCCAAAAAAAATCCCCCCAAATCCCAAATTC
>NC_041392.1:535164476-535180114 GCF_002162155.2 Triticum dicoccoides
CGCCCCCTCCATTCCATTCGCTCCACCAAAGCCGCCCTCCGTGCCGCGCCAATACGTCGGCGCCGTGGCTCGTCGAGGGGATGCACGGCGATCCTCTCGCTCCCATAGTACGCTCTCATAGACTGCCATCCTCGAGCCACGCCGCCACCACTGGCGATTTTCTTGTGGAGGCGCACGGCGGTCAGCGCCACCACCACTGGCGAAGTTCGTGTGGAGACGCACGGCGATCAGCTTCTCCCACGGTACGTGCATTCTAGACTAAGGCCCTGTGCTTGTCGATGTAGCGCTGAATGTTAGCTGATAGACGTTGTTAATCTCACTATTTGCCAAAGCAGTTTACAGTCAATATGCTCTGCATAAGAAGCTTCATTGCCCTGTTCTGCACTCAATCTGCTTAGCTGAGATGGCATGCCAAGCCCGATTAGTTGCTAAAATATCCTGCCATATATTTGTTGTGACGTAGATTGCCATGGTCTAGTAGACAATCTATTAGGTGAAATAGCTCTACACCATTTTATACTCGATCTTTGTTGATGCGATGGCCTTCCATAGTTCGATGGATGTGTGCTCGGCCTCATTGACTGCTGAAACAGTCTGCCATAATTTAGCACTCAAATCTGTTTGCTGGATTAGCTTTAAATATATTTCGTTACTCAGATCTGCTCGTCCAAATATCTTGCCATAGATTTAGACATCGACCAAGGTTTTTATCTGGACTTCATAAAAAAGCATATATATTTTCATGTAATATCTTGTAAAAGAACTAATTTGTATGTCTAACAGATGGACATGACTTGGATAACTTCTGCTCGAACATTCTCCACAGCATATGTCGAGGGGGTTGAAAACTTCATGAACTTTATGAGAGCTGAGTACGGTGGTCCGAAATCAGATGTGTTCTGCCCGTGTAGCAGTTGTATGAATTTAGTTACAAGACCCCAGTCAACTGCGCAAAATTATATACACTGGTATGGGATGTCAGTCTCATATACTAGGTGGGTTCATCATGGTGAAGCTGTGAACGTCAATGTTATTGACTACGTGGAAGCAGCAGATCACCATCTTGAACTGTCTGATGCTCAGGTGGAAGAGGAGGAGGAGGACATGGTGGCAGAGCCAGTGAGTTTGACCAACATTGAAACAATGCTACGAAATGCTCGTGCATTCCGTGAACTTTCACTTGCAGAAGAAAAATGGTGGGCCAGCATGTTGGAACAATACAACGTGGTTGTCACCCTAGGAAATAAGTTGTCATTATTCTCAGCTATGGTCACCTTTCTTCAGGTGAAGACATCTGAGCGGATGACCAACAAATCATTCGATGCGATGTTGGCTGCTTTCCGCAAAGCTTTCCCAGATGCGTTTGAGCTGCCACACACCAACAGTAAAATGAAGAATTTCCTTCATGTAATTGGAATTGGATATGATATGATCCATGTTTGCAAATCATCAAGATGGAAAGATGGCGATGGTGTGAAGAGGATTCCTCATAATGTTCTGAGACATTTTCCAATTACACCAAGATTGGAGAGGTTGTTTCATGATGCTGAAACAAGAGAGGATGTATTGTGGCATTCTAGGAACCAGCAGTACAGATATTAGAATGTAATGAGCCATCCATCTCATGGTAGTGAGTGCAAAACCTTCAATTAGAAACTCAAAAATTCTGCTGCTGACCCGAGAAATAGTAGACTTGGATTTAACCCATTTGGCCACCAGAGCGCCACATATAGCATGTGGCCAGTGTTTGTTATCCCTTACAACATGCCTCCAAATGTCTGCACCAAGGAATCAAACTACATGATGGCCTTGCTCGTCCCAGGTCCAAAAAGTCCTGGAAAGGATTTTGATTTATTCATGGAGCCTCTTGTGGAGGGACTTCAAGAGCTATGGAGGGGTGTTCTCACTCGAGACCTATATAGAAGCCCACCAGTTGATTTCCTTCTGCGTTCTATTATAATTTGGTGCATCCATGATTATCCGGCTTTGGGCACTATGTCAGGGCGAATGTCACATGGTTACAATGATTGTGTTTGCTCTGACAGGAATCCGCTATCATACGCAATACTTAGCAAGATCTGTTACATTGGATACTGTCGTTTCCTTACCAAGGACAAGCCGCGTCCTAAAAAATACCGAAGACATGTGTTCAATGCAAAGCATGAAAACTGTGATGCGCCAAAGAGGCTCACCGCCAATGAGTTGCACGTGGAATTAGAGAAGGTCAGGCATATTACACCAGGAAACCATCCTGGTAATGGTAGCGGGAAAAGGAAGCATGGTAGGGCCGAAGAGAGATTATTGTTTACTCGGAGGTCCACTTTGTGGGACTTGGAGTATTGGAAAGATTTGGATCTACGGCATAATCTTGATGTGATCCACATCGAGAAAAATATATGTGACAACATTATCGACACACTTCTTAATATTGAAGGCAAGACGAAAGATACATAAAATCCAGGATTGATTTGACACACCTGGGTATCAGATAGGATTTGCAGGTGCAAGATGAAGGTAAACCACGGGATATGGCACCGGCTGTGTATGTCTTGGACAAGGTAAAAAGAAAAGAATTCTGCGAGGTCCTGTCACGTGTGAGATTCCCACATGGATTTGCTTCCTACCCTGAAAGGAGAGTCAGTGCATATGGAAACAAGGTACAAGGGTTGAAAACTCATGACTGCCATGTCCTACTTCAAAGGTTTTTACCTGTTATCCTTAGAGGATTGGGCCACCCTGAGTTATACAGAGCAGTTGCAGAGTTGGGACAATTCTTCAAGGAACTCTGCAGTAGAAATATCAGGGGAGATGCTTTGGAGAGTCTTAGAGACAAGATACCAACTATCCTATGCGACCGTGAGAATATATATCCTCCAGCCTTCTTTGATGTGATGGTGCATTTGGTTTTTCATCTACCTGATGAGGCACTACTTAGAGGTCCAGTATAGTATGGCTGGATGTACCCTATTGAAAGGTGGCTAGGCACTTTCAAGGGCTATGTTAGGAATAGAGCTAGACCCAAGGGTTCCATTACACAGGCCTACATTCCTACAGAAGCATTGACATTCTGCTCAAAGTACATTGAAACAGCTGATCAGCTTAGCAAAGAGGTGGGTGAAGATAATTGTAACGCCCTCGATGCGGCTATATCTCCCACGTGTCGAAGCACGACTTAGAGGCATAACCGCATTGAAATCAATGTCGCAAGTGAGGTAATCTTCACACAACCCATGTAATACATAAGGGAAAGAGATACATGGTTGGCTTACAATCGCCACCTCACACAATACATGAATAAAGCATTACATCATCCAGATACAGTCAAGGTCCGACAATGGAACCAAAATAAAAGAAGACTACCCCAAATGCTACACAGATCCCCGATCGTCCCAACTGGGCTCCACTACTGATCAACTGGAAACGGAACAACATAACCAACACGATCTTCATCGACCTCCTCCTTGAGCTCGGTTGCGTCACCTGCACGGTATCATCGGCACCTGCAAACTGGTTTCGGAAGGAATATGTGTGTCACGGGGACTCAGCAATCTCACACCCTCGTGATCAAGACTATTTAAGCTTATGGGTATGTAAAAAGTATGAGGTGGAGCTGCAGTAAGCACTAGCATATATAGTGGCTAACATACGCAAAAGAGAGCGAGAAGAGAAGGCAAAGCACGATCGAGAATCTATGATCAACAAGTGATCCTAGAACAACCTACGTCAAGCATAACTCCAACACCGTGTTCACTTCCCAGAGTCCGCGAGAAGAGACCATCACGGCTACACACGCGGTTGATGCATTTTAATTTAGGTTAAGCTTCAGGTTTTCTACAACCGGACATCAACAAATTCCCATCTGCCCATAACCGCGGGCACGGCTTTCGAAAGATCAAATCCCTGCAGGGGTGTCCCAACTTAGCCCATCACAAGCTCTCACGGTCAAAGAAGGATATTCCTTCTCCCAGGAAGACCCGATCGGCTCGGAATCCCGGTTACAAGACATCTCGACAATGGTAAAACTAAACCTGCAAAGCCACCCGAATGTGCCGACAAATCCTGATAGGAGTTGCACATATCTCGTTCTCAGGGCACACCGGATTGTCCAAACTTCCAGTTGGCCAGCCCAGAGTTGCCCCTGGTAGCCACCGGCGGCTGACAAGTTGGACCAACACTCAGGGGAGCACTGGCCCGGGGGTTTAAATAAAGATGACCCTTGAGTCTGCAGAACCCAAGGGAAAAAGGCTTAGGTGGCAAATGGTAAAACCAAGGTTGGGCATTGCTGGAAAAGCTTTAATCAAGGCGAACTATCAAGGGGTTCCCATTATAACCCAACCGCGTAAGGAACGCAAAATCCGGGAACATAACACCGATATGACGGAAACTAGGGCGGCAAGAGTGGAACAAAACACTAGGCGAGAGGCCGAGCCTTCCACCCTTTACCAAGTATATAGATGCATTGAAGTAAATAAGAGATATTGTGATATCGCAACAAGTAAATAATATTCCAACAAGGAACGGTCTCCAATCTTCACCTGCAACTAACAACACTATAAGAGGGGCTGAGCAAAGCGGTAACATAGCCAAACAACGGTTTGCTAGGACAGGGTGGGTTAGAAGTTTGAAAAGGTAATATGGGAGGCATGATATATCAAGTGGTAGGTATCGCAGCATAGCAAAACAGCGAGCAATTAGCAAGAAAAGATAGAAGAGATTTCGAGGGTATGGTCATCTTGCCTGAAATCCCGCAAGGAAGAAGAACGAGTTCATGAAGAAGACAAAGGGACGTAGCCAACGGATCCTCACAACACGACATTATCGGAACTAACCCGAAGAAGCAACACCGGAAAGAAGCAAGCAACATAGTAAACAACCACCACCTAAACATGGCATGATGCACAATCAAGTATGATGCATGTCCGGTTTAATGAAGCATGGCATGGCAAAGTGCAACAAACAACACTACAAATTAAGTGGAGCTCAATATGCAACTCCATTGCATATTGACGAAATACCACGTGACTTATTTAGTTCCATCTTGTTTATGTACCCAACAATATTAAATGTTGTTAAACATGGCAAGAGGGGGAAGCAAAGTAAAACTACCTATCTAGTGAAGTTTAAATGAGGCCAGAAGCAACGAACAACAATTCCGGTAAATCCCCATATGCATATATTAGGTCTGGTAGTATTCTGTCGTAAACACAATTTTAGAGTTATTAAACATGCAAAGCAAGTACACCATGTCAAACTAGGCATTTTTCTACCCCATTTACATATAAAGTTTGTTAGGTTTGGAGCTACGGTTATTTAGTTATGAAATAAAGCATTTTAACATGACATAGGAGCAAATACAATCAAACAGTAGTTTAAACATTTTAACCATGGATGAAAATGACATACTATGAAACTAGATGCAATTCTAAGCATTTTTCATATATAAGTTATTTGCAAATGATGCACGGTTGAGAAGTTATTAAATGCATAAAGTCTAGGGGGTTCTCTACAAAACTGGGTTCTCTGGAATAAAAGATAAATTCATTCAGGGGAAAAAAATATGTCCTGGGCCAAAACTGCGGCATCGCTGGGCCGAACAGGAGGAGCCGTGGGGAGCTCACCCATGGGCCAAGCCCAGCTGGAGAGGAGGAAGCCCAAAAGCAGCAGATCTGGCCTAGGGTGTGCTTGCGGCCCATGAGGCTAGGTGCGAGGCTGCGGTGGATCCACGCGACCAGCAGTCAACGCGGGCGCGGCTCGCTCCTGTCGCTCGAAGCAGGGGAAAATGAGCGGGCGGACTTGGCGCGATGCAGAGTAGCTGGCGCGACTCTGGTCACTCGCAGACGAGGCAGGGGTCGTCCGAGGTTCACCAGGAAGACGCAGCGGGCGGCGGACTTGATGGAGCTCGGCGAGGGGATCAGTCATGGCGGCGCCGGGCTTGAGAGGAGGCCGTCAGCCACGGCGTGGAGATCCTCCGGCGCTCGTGCGCGTGCAGGTGTGAGGAGGGCCTCACCGGGTCCGTGTGGGAGGAGTGCAGGAGGCGCGCGAGGAGGGACTTCGCGCGGTCGAGTGCGACGGCCTCAGGTCAGGGGAGGTCGGGCGCAGGATGAGGCGAACGGCGGCAGGAGGTGGCTCCCGTTCATGGCGGTGCCGTCCTGGTGGCTTCCTGCAGAACGAGAGGGGGAGAGAGAGGTGAGCGCAGGAGAGAGAGCGGGAAAAGGAGAGGAGGAGGAGGAGGAGACGCGGAGCGGTGGCATGACCTGGTTACCGGAGCGGCGAGGCGACGGGAGGGAGGAGGAGGTGCTCGAGCGGCTCAGGGCGGCCATGGGAGCTCGTGCTCCTTGCGCGGCTGCATGAGGCAGGGTCTCCGGATCCATCGCTCTGCGTGGGGGACTCGGTTGTCGGTGGGGGAAGGCACGGGATGCAGGGGGGTCGAGCGAGGGAGCAGCAGAGGATGGAGGAGGAGGCGATGTGGCGCTAGTCGATTGGATCGATCCGATCTGGGAGGATCCCGAGGTGGATGTGAGAGTGTGGCGGCGGCGGGTGAGGGAAAGATGGGACAACTAGCCTAAAACTTAGGGTTTTGTCTGGTTCTATAGGTAGGGGATTTGACGTTAGACTATTTGGTCCCTCCGATAAAAATTGGACGGTCGCGAATAAAATAGCTAGGGATTCCAAATAAGAAAACGGAGACATTTTGTAGATGTTTGGGGATAATCCGGACACAATGGTGACGACTGCCCGGGTCGGGTCCGGGACAGCTTTTCGGACGCGCGCGCGAGGAGGGCTGCAGGCTGACGAGAGAGGTTAGGTTGGGCCTGGCGGGGGTAGTGGCCTGTGAATAAGGCCTCAGGCTGAGAAAAGAGAAGAGAGACCGAAAACGTCTGATGTTTGACCGACTATAATGCCGCTATAGTTATCCGTTGGGGCGTGAAACGGACTCCGAATGCGATGAAACTTGGCAGGCGTCCTACTGACAACATAACAACACCGCATGCCAACTTTCAACCCATTCCGAGAACATTTTCCGGGCACTTATGAAATAATATTTCGGACGTGCCGCGGGCGCATGCAAGTGTGGTTGGGCTCAGAACGGACAACGGACGAAAATGGGGGAACCCGGACAAATGCAAGTTTTGAAAACATGATGATGCAATGCACATGATGACATGACAAGACGCAACACGGAAGCGAATGACATGGCAACGACAGCGAATAACTGGAAGACACCTGGCGCAACGGTCTCGGGGCGTCGCAATAATCCCGGGCTCAATGCTTACGATTATTCTGTTCGAGTTATAGGGAAGAGTTGAAAAGAGGAGAAACCTAAAGATTTGGACAAAATGGTTTGGTACATGTTGAATAACTGTCCTGAGATACTACCTTACATCAAGTAAGTGCTAAGTACTACAACTTATACATCATAATCTACTAAACTTGCAGCACATTCTTGTATATTTAGATGTTTGACGTGATCACTATGTTGTGAAGCATCTACAAAAAGGAGTTACTGCCGCAAAATCCAAGAAACATTGAAAAACTGGTTATGGCAGGATTTGCGAAATGGTTCAAGAGCCATGTAAGCTTTTGAATTGCACTGTTAGTTTTATTAATATACTGAGTACATAAGATGATCATCTTGTCTATTTTCCAACCAAAGGTTAAGAAGATGCGGGAGGATGGGCAGATAGTTGATGATGCCCTTTACGCACTAGCAATGGGTCCTGATACTCGGGTAATACATTATGAATCTTGCGTTGTTGGAGATGTGCTCTACAACACCCATGCACGTGACGTAGGCAGGAACACACAAAATGGTGCCATAATGAGCATGGATACGTACGATAGAGAGACAACTGAACTGTATGCTAACATAACAGACATTGTTGAGTTGCAGTATATCTCCAGTTTCGAGGATCGTCCGTGTGTGATTCTGTTGTGCTGTCGTTGGTATAGCCTATTTTCCAGGATCGTAAAACCCAGAGCTGATGATTATTTCAAATCCATCAATGTCAAGGCAGCGTACCAGACCAACGAGCCTTTGATTTTGGCAAATCAAGCAACACAGATATTTTTCTTGGAAGACACATTTGCACGTGGCGATGACTTGAGAGTATTGCAAAGGTTTGAGAAGAGGAATTCGTTTAATGAAGTTGCACAATAAGAAGATCCTTACACTGCTCCTGATGTACAAGCTTCCACAGATGTTCCTAATATCTTTGAGAACCATCTCGTCAATGATGCTGGCGAAAAGATTGCATGTCGTGATGTGGACATACAAGAGTTGATCAAGAAGAAGCCAATGTTCGAGGACATTGAGGATGAAGAAGAAGATGACACTCTGGGAAATTATGATTCAGACAGATACACATGGCAAAGATGTTGACGCTGCTGCTGCAGATGATTAGATTGCTTTTGTCATATTTGCCTTTCAGAAGACGTTTGTTTATCTACTATGTGGAATTGTGTTTGCTATGACAACTGAAACCTGATGAATGTGTTGTTTAGTATTTTGTTGTGAGAACATCATGTGTTATGTATGTTCATTTCTGTTTGGTGATTGTATGACGAACATCTTTGTTTAGTTGTACTCATATTTGGCTGTGAAACTTGAATTTGATGACATAGTTTGTTGTTGGATGATACGTCTCCAACGTATCTATAATTTTTGATTGCTCCATGCTATATTATCTAATGTTTTGGACATTATTGGGCTTTATTATCCACTTTTATATTATTTTTGGGACTAACCTATTAACCGGAGGCCCAGCCCAGAATTGTTGTTTTTTGCTTGTTTTAGGGTTTCGAAGAAAAGGAATATCAAACGGAGTCCAAACGGAATGAAACCTTCGGGAACCTGATTTTCTCACCGAATACAACCCAGGAGACCTGGACCCTACATCAAGCCAACTAACAGGAGGCCACGAGGTAGGGGGCGCGCCTGCCCCCCCCCCAGGCGTGCCCTCCACCCTCGTGGGCCCCCTGTTTCTCCATTGACGTACTTCTTACTCCTATATATATATCCGCGTACACCCAAACGATTAGAACAGGAGCCAAAACCCTAATTCCACCACCGTAACTTTCTGTATCCACGAGATCCCATCTTGGGGCCTGTTCCGGAGCTCCGCCGGAGGGGGCATCGATCACGGAGGGCTTCTACATCAACACCATAGCCTCTCCGATGAAGTGTGAGTAGTTAACTTCAGACCTACGGGTCCATAGTTAGTAGCTAGATGGCTTCTTCTCTCTTTTTGGATCTCAATACAATGTTCTCCCCCTCTCTTGTGGAGATCTATTCGATGTAATCTAGCTTTTGCGGTGTGTTTGTTGAGACCGATGAATTGTGGGTTTATGATCAAGTCTATCTATGAATAATATTTGAATCTTCTTTGAATTCTTTTATGTATGATTGGTTATCTTTGCAAGTCTCTTCGAATTATCAGTTTGGTTTGGCCTGCTAGATTGATCTTTCTTGCAATGGGAGAAGTGCTTAGCTTTGGGTTCAATCTTGTAGTGTCCTTTCCTTGTGACAGTAAGGGCAGCAAGGCACGTATTGTATTGTTGCCATCGAGGATAACAAGATGGGGTTTTCTTCATATTGCATGAGTATATCCCTCTACATCATGTCATCTGGCTTAAGGCGTTACTCTGTTTTTAACTTAATACTCTGGATGCATGCTGAATAGAGGTCGATCAGTGGAGTAATAGTAGTAGATGCAGGCAGGAGTCGGTCTACTTGTCTCGGACGTGATACCTAGATATTCTCATATCTTTGCTCAATTCTGTCAATTGCTCAACAGTAATTTGTTCACCCACCGTAGAATACTTATGCTCTTGAGAAAAGCCACTAGTGAAACCTATGGCCCCCGGGTCTATCTTTATCATATTAATCTCCTACTACTTAGTTATTTACTTTTCCTTTATTTTACTTTGCATCTATATCATAAAAATACCAAAAATATTATCTTATCATATCTATCAGATCTCACTCTCGTAAGTGACCCTATAGGGATTGACAACCCCTATTTGCGTTGGTTGCGAGGATTTATTTGTTTTGTGCAGGTACGAGATACTAGCGCGTAGCCTCCTACTAGATTGATACCTTGGTTCTCAAAAACTGAGGGAAATACTTACTTTGTTGTATCATCGCTTCCTCTTCGTGGAAAACCAACGAAGTGCTAAAAGAGGTAGCAAGAAGGATTTCTGGCGCCGTTGCCGGGGAGGTCTACGCAAAAGTCAACATACCAAGTACCCATCACATACCCTTATCTCCTGCATTACATTATTTGCCATTTGCCTCTCGTTTTCCTCTCCGCCAATTCACCCTTGCTGTTTTATTCGCCCTCTCTCTCTTTATCCTCCCCCTCTTTCTCTATTTGCCCCTTTTTATCCGCTTGCTTTTTGTTTGCTTGTGTGTTAGTTTGCTTGTTTGTCACGATGGCTCAAGATAATACTAAATTGTGTGACTTCACCAATACCAACAACAATGATTTTATTAGCACTCCGATTGCTCCTCTTACCGATGCTGAATCTTGTGAAATTAATATTACTTTGCTGAATCTTGTCATGAAAGATCCGTTCTCCGGCCTTCCTAGTGAAGATGCCGCTACCCATCTAAATAGCTTCATTGATTTGTGTGACATGCAAAAGAAGAAAGATATGGATAATGATATTGTTAAATTGAAGCTATTTCCTTTTTCGCTTAGAGATCGTGCTTAAGCTTGGTTTTCGTGTTTGCCTAAAAATAGTATTGATTCATGGAACAAGTGCAAAGATGCTTTTATCTCTAAGTATTTTCTTCCCGCTAAAATCATCTCTCTTAGAAACGATATTATGAACTTTAAGCAACTTGATCATGAACATGTTGCACAAGCTTGGGAGAGAATGAAATTAATGATACGTAATTTCCCTACTCATGATTTAAATTTGTGGATGATTGTTCAAAAAATTTATGCCGGACTGAATTTTGCTTCTAGAAATATTTTAGATTCGGTCGCGGGAGGAACTTTTATGGAAATCACTTTAGCAGAAGCTACTAAACTCCTAGATAATATTATGGTTAATATTCTCAATGGCACACTGAAAGATCTACTAATCGAAAGGTGCATGCCATAGAAGAAATTAATGTTTTGAGTGGAAAAATGGATGAACTTATGAAATTATTTGCTAATAAGAGTGTTTCTTCTGATCCTAATGATATGCCCTTGTATACTTTGATTGAGAATAATAATGAATCTATGGATGTGAATTTTGTTGGTAGGAACAATTTTGGTAACAACGCGTATAGAGGAAATTTTAATTCTAGGCCTTATCCTAGTAATCCCTCTAATAATTATGGTAATTCCTACAACAATTCCTATGGAAATTATAATAATATGCCATCTGATTTTGATTCTAATATTAAAGAATTTATTACTTCGCAAAAGAATTTTAATGCTATGATTGAAGAAAAATTGCTTAAGATTGATGATTTGGTTAGGAACGTTGATAGAATTGCTCTTGATGTTGATTCTTTGAAACTCAGATCTATTCCACCTAAGCATGATATCAATGAGTCTCTCAAAGCCATGAGAATTTCCATTGACGAGTGCAAAGAAAAAACCGCTAGGATGCGTGCTAAGAAAGATGCCTTTATAAAAGCGTGTTCTTCTAGTTCCTATGAAAATAATGATGGAGATCTAAAAGTTATTGATGTGTCCCCTATTAAATATTTGTTTTGCAATATGAATCTTGATAATGATCGGACTGAATATGATCCACCTTTACCTAGAAGGCGTTCCAAGAATTCTGAATCTTTTGATCTTGATGCTAAATTTGATAAAAATGGGATTGAAGAAATTAAAACCCTAGATGTTGCTAAACCCACTATTATGGATTTGAAGAAATTTAACTATGAAAATTTCACTTTGATTGATTGTATTTCCTTGTTGCAATCCGTGCTAAATTCTCCCCACGCTTATAGTCAAAATAAAGCGTTTACTAAACATATCGTTGATGCCTTGATGCAATCTTATGAAGAAAAACTTGAATTGGAAGTTTCTATCCCAAGAAAACTTTATGATGAGTGGGAACCAACTATTAAAATTAAAATTAAAGATCATGATTGTTATGCTTTATGTGATTTGGGTGCTAGTGTTTCCACGATTCCAAAGACTTTGTGTGATTTGTTAGGTTTCTGTGATTTTGATGATTGCTCTCTAAACTTGCACCTTGCGGATTCCACTATTAAGAAACCTATGGGAAGAATTAATGATGTTCTTATTGTTGCAAATAGGAATTATGTTCTCGTAGATTTTATTGTTCTTGACATAGATTGCAATCCTTCATGTCCTATTATTCTTGGTAGACCTTTCCTTAGAACGATTGATGCAATTATTGATATGAAGGAAGGAAATATTAGATTCCAATTTCCGTTAAGGAAAGGAATGGAATACTTTCCTAGAAAGAAAATTAAATTACCTTATGAATCTATTATGAGAGCCACTTATGGATTGCCTTCCAAAGATGGAAATACCTAGATCTATTCTTGCTCGGTATGCCTAGCTGGGGGCGTTAAACGATAGCGCTTGTTGGGAGGCAACCCAATTTTATTTTTATTCCTTGCTTTTTGCTCCTGCTTAGTAATAAATAAATTATTTATCCTCTGTTTTGGTTGTGTTTTTTGTTTTTAATTAGTGTTTGTGCCAAGTAGAACCGTTGGGAAGACTTGGGGAAAGTCTTGTTGAACTTGCTGTAAAAAACAGAAACTTTAGCGCTCACGAGAACTGCTGTCATTTTTATTTGGAAATTTCTATTTAGTTAATTCTTTTTGCAGATGATTAATAGATAAATTCCTCACGTCAAGCCATTTATGTTCGAATTTTTGGAGTTCCATATCTTGCGCTAGCTACATATTACTACAGACTGTTCTGTTTTTGACAGATTCTGTTTTGCGTGTGTTGTTTGCTTATTTTGATGAATCTATGGCTAGTAAATTAGTTTATAAACCATAGAGAAGTTGGAATACAGTAGGTATAACACCCATATAAATAAATAATGAGTTCATTACAGTACCTTTAAGTGATCTTTTATTCTCTTTCGCTAACGGAGCTCACGAGATTTTCTACTTTAAGTTTTGTGTTGTGAAGTTTTCATATTTTGGGTAGATTTGATGGATTATGGAAAAAGGATTGGCAAGAGCCTAAGCTTGGGGATGCCCATGGAACCCCCAAGATAATCTAAGGACACCTAAAAGCCAAAGCTTGGGGATGCCCCGGAAGGCATCCCCTCTTTCGTCTACTTCTATCGGTAACTTTACTTGGAGCTATATTTTTATTTACCACTTGATATGTGTTTTACTTGGAGCGTCTTGTATGATTTGAGTCTTTGATTGTTAGTTTACCACAATCATCCTTTCTGTACACATCTTTTGAGAGAGCCATACATTATTTGGAATTTGTTAGAATACTCTATGTGCTTCGCTTATATCTTTTGAGTTATATAATTTTGCTTTAGTGCTTCACTTATATCTTTTAGAGCACGGTGGTGGATTTGTTTTATAGAAACTATTGATCTCTCATGCTTCACTTAGATTATTTTTAGAGTCTTAATAGCGTGGTAATTGCTTAAAATCCTAATATGCTTGGTATGCAAGATCAATAATAAAAACTTTCTTATGAGTGTGTTGAATACTATGATAAGTTTGATACTTGATAATTGTTTTGAGATATGGAGATAGTGATATTAAAGTCATGCTAGTTGAGTAGTTGTGAATTTGAGAAAAACTTGTGTTGAAGCTTGTGATTCCCGTAGCATGCACGTATGGTGAACCGTTATGTGATGAAGTCGGAGCATGATTTATTTATTGATTGTCTTCCTCATGAGTGGCGGTCGGGGACGAGCGATGGTCTTTTCCTACCAATCTATCCCCCTAGGAGCATGCGCGTAATATTTTGCTTTAATAACTTGTAGATTTTTGCAATAAGTATATGAGTTCTTTATGAATAATGTTGAGTCCATGGATTATACGCACTCTCACCCTTCCACCCTTGCTAGCCTCTCTAATACCGCGCACCTGTCGCCGGTATCATACACCCAACATATACCTTCCTCAAAACGGCCACCATACCTAGCTATTATGGCATTTCCATAGCCATTCCGAGATATATTGCCATGCAACTTTCCGTCGTTCCGTTCATGACACACTTCATCATTGTCATATTGCTTAGCATGATCATGTAGTTGACATAGTATTTGTGGAAAAGCCACCGTTCATAATTCTTTCATACATGTCACTCATGAATCATTGCATATTCCGGTACACTGCTGGAGGCATTCATATAGAGTCATATCTTGTTCTAAGTATCGAGTTGTAATTGTTAAGTTGTAAGAAAAATAAAAGTATGATGATCATCATTATTAGAGCATTGTCCCAAGTGAGGAAAGGATGATGGAGACTATGATTCCCCCACAAGTCGGGATGAGACTCCGGACGAAAAAAAAGAAAAGAGGCTATAAAAAAAGAAAAAAAGAAAAGGCCCAAAGAAAAAAAAATGAGAGAAAAAAGAGAGAAGGGACAATGTTACTATCCTTTTACCACACTTGTGCTTCAAAGTAGCACCATGATCTTTATAGTAGAGAGTCTCTCATGTTATCACTTTCATATACTCGTGGGAATTTTTCATTATAGAACTTGGCTTCTATATTCCAATGATGGGCTTCCTCAAAAATGCCCTAGGTCTTCATGATCAAGCAAGTTGGATGCACACCCACTTAGTTTCTTTTTGAGCTTTCATATACTTATAGCTCTAGTGCATCCGTTGCATGGCAATCCCTACTCACTCACATTGATATCTATTGATGGGCATCTCCATAGCCCGTTGATACACCTAGTTGATGTGAGACTATCTTCCCCTTTTTTGTCTTCTCCACAACCACCACTCTATTCCACCTATAGTGCTATATCCATGGCTCACGCTCATGTATTGCGTGAAGATTGATAAAGTTTTGAGAATGTCAAAAGTATGAAACAATTGCTTGGCTTGTCATCGGGGTTATGCATGATTTAAATATTTTGTGTGGTGAAGATAGAGCATAGCCAGACTATATGAGTTTGTAGGAATAACTTTCTTTAGCCACATTATTTTGAGAAGACATAATTGCTTTGTTAGTATGCTTGGAGTATTATTATTTTCTATGTCAATATAAACTTTTGTCTTGAATCTTTCGGATCTGAATATTCATACCACAATTAAGAAGAATTACATTAAAATTATGCCAAGTAGCACTCCGCATCAAAAATTCTGTTTTTATCATTTACCTACTCGAGGACGAGTAGGAATTAAGCTTGGGGATGCTTGATACGTCTCCAACGTATCTATAAATTTTGATTGCTCCATGCTACATTATCTACTGTTTTCGACATTATTGGGCTTTATTATCCACTTTTATATTATTTTTGGGACTAACCTATTAACCGGAGGCCCAGCCCAGAATTGCTGTTTTTTTGCCTGTTTTAGGGTTTCGAAGAAAAGGAATATCAAACGGAGTCCAAACGGAATGAAACCTTCGGGAACGTGATTTTCTCACCGAATACAACTCACGAGACTTGGACCCTACGTCAAGCCAACTAATAGGAGGCCACGAGGTAGGGGGCGTGCCTGCCC
>NC_041392.1:535180328-535219846 GCF_002162155.2 Triticum dicoccoides
CCTCCACCCTCGTGGGCCCCCTGTTGCTGCACCGACATACTTCTTCGTCCCATATATATCGACGTACCCCCAAATGATCAGAACAGGAGCCAAAACCCTAATTCAACCGCCGTAACTTTCTGTATCCACGAGATCCCATCTTGGGGCCTGTTCCGGAGCTCCGCCGGAGGGGGCATCGATCACGGAGGGCTTCTACATCAACACCATAGCCTCTCCGATGAAGTGTGAGTAGTTAACTTCAGACCTACGGGTCCATTGTTAGTAGCTAGATGGCTTCTTCTCTCTTTTTTGATCTCAATACAATGTTCTCCTCCTCTCTTGTGGAGATCTATTCGATGTAATCTTCTTTTTGCGGTGTCTTTGTTGAGATCAATGAATTGTGGGTTTATGATCAAGTCTATCTATGAATAATATTTGAATCTTCTCTGAATTATTTTATGTATGATTGGTTATCTTTGCAAGTCTCTTCGAATTATTAGTTTGGTTTGGCCTACTAGATTGATCTTTCTTGTAATGGGAGAAGTGCTTAGCTTTGGGTTCAATCTTGCGGTGTCCTTTCTCGGTGACAGTAAGGGTAGCAAGGAACATATTGTATTGTTGCCATCGAGGATAACAAGATGGGGTTTTCTTCATATTGCATGAGTCTATCCCTCTACATCATGTCATCTTGCTTAAGGCGTTACTCTTATTTTAACTTAATACTCTATATGCATGCTGGATAGCGGTCGATGAGTGGAGTAATAGTAGTAGATGCAGACAGGAGTCGGTCTACTTGTCTCGGACGTGATGCCTATATACATGATCATACCTAGATATTCTCATAACTATGCTCACTTCTGTCAATTGCTCAACAGTAATTTGTTCACCCCACCGTAGAATACTTATGCTCTTGAGAGAAGCCACTAGTGAAACCTATGGCCCCCGGGTCTATCTTTATCATATTAATCTCCTGCTACTTAGTTATTTACTTTGCCTTTATTTTACTTTGCATCATTATCATAAAAATACCAAAAATATTATCTTATCATATCTATCAGATCTCACTCTCGTAAGTGGCCCTATAGGGATTGACAACCCCTATTTGCGTTGGTTGCGAGGATTTATTTGTTTTGTGCAGATACGAGGGACTAACGCGTAGCCTCCTACTGGATTGATACCTTGATTCTCAAAAACCGAGGGAAATACTTACGCTACTTTGTTGCATCATCCCTTCCTCTTCGGGGAAAACCAACACAGTGCTAAAAGAGGTAGCATTCGACTGCAGTTTTCTCGACGTCTTTGAGTGGGAAGAAAGCTGACCCGACAGGGCCTCTGCTAATTCATTTATTTATTACCAAAAGGGCCTCTGCTATTTATTTATTTATGAGCAAAAGGGGATACCCCCGATTTCCGTTAATAGAAATCATTACATGTTCACAACACTACGCCCAACCTGCTACACAGGTTTCATTCATTACTAGTTTCAGCAAAGTGCTCATGTCATAGCCACTGAATACATCACGAGTGCTACATACACTACAAATAAAGAGACAATAATCCTACAGAGCACATCGATTTTGCCCATTATCTTCACAAGCTCTTTCATCTCCTCATTGTTGTCAAGGCCGTACAACATCTGTTGCTTGGCCATGATCAGAGGAACTGCATCTGTAACCTTCTGATCTGCATCTTCCTCTTTTTTCGTTCCTTTAGTTACTTGTCCAACACCCCAACCTGCTGGTATTGGGATTCCTCGGCTAACCAAATAATCAACGTACTTGCGTTCCCCCACATCGGCAACTTCCCAGAAATACAAATCACACGAATCTTCGCTTTTCTGCACGAATCAAATAGGAAGATCATCAACCAAACTATTAAAAAAATCATCAACTGAAAGCAGCAAAACAACACTTAAACATATTATTACCCCATGATTTGTGCATTTGTAGAAGACTCGGCCAGGGTTGAGGATTATGGTTGAGACGCGACGGATGGCTCTGCGTGATTTGCAGCAGTGGCACCACACCAACGGCAGCGGGTTGAGATGAGCAACCGGCTGCGGGGCGTGTGCGGGCACGGGTGTGATGAGACCCACAGGCGATAGTAAGGGTGGCGACTTGGCACATATCTGGTTGTTGCCTGCTGAAGAGTAGGTGGACGAGCAGCCAGCAGACATGGTTGTTGCGGCCAGAGCTTCTGATGCTAGGCAGAGTAAGTAGAGAAGAGGAGAAGCGAATGTTGGATATGTCAGTTTCATTACTTGTAGAGTAGCATAGCACCATATATAGTCATAGTCTAGGTTTGGATTCGAACCAGCTATAGGAGCACGTCTCTCTTTTTTCTGAAACTCAGCAACATGTCTTTACTGGTACACTAGCTTGTTCTGTATGCCTTCTCAAGTCTTTGATTTTCTTTCTTTTTTTGCGAGGAAGGAAGGAGGACAAAATTGAGAGTTCCTAGGACTCGAACCCAAGACCTCTCGGTTCAAAACCAAGGGTGCTAGTCACTTATGTGGAGAACATTCCCTGGGAGGAGGACGGAAGACGAACACATTTTCCTTGTAGTATTAGTTGCGATGCGAGATCGAACGGTCGTAGTTTCTTGAATGTTATCAGGCGAACGAGCCCAAATTTTCTTTTCATCCTATATATAAAAAGTATGCTACTTGGTGCCAGCTTAGTCAACAAATGATTGTGCCAACCTTGACTGTTGGATTGACATTCAACGGTTGTCGTGTTTCTTCAGTCTCTTCTTCGTCCAGCTACAAAAGCCAAACCAGCGCCGACGGGACTGCCTGCTCCCGCCTCCCACGGCTGGCTATGCTGCCGTGCATGCATCATGGCCACATCGCACCCTCAAACTCTGCGCATCTTCCTCGGCTCCTGTTCATTCCCGTCCGAGGCCTCACCATCGTCCTCTGCCTTGGTTCGCTCGCCACGGTGCCGCCCTCCAATGTTGTCAACACGGTCAACAACCGAGAGGAATAAGGAGATGACTGTACATGGTCAGGATGACAGTAGGGACCCAGCAGCATGCGCCGTAATTTTGTTTTTTCGGGACAGAGAAGGGTATCAATTGGGTTGTTCGGGAGCTGTGGCGTATCTAGCACATGACCCGCCCAGTTTGTTTTTTCATTTCTAAAAATGGCTAGCCTAGCCATTTTGTTTTTTGTAGAATAACCAACGTAGGCCTACTTCCTTTTCTATGCCCTGCTGGGCCGGAAATCTTTCAAGACAAGGAGGGATGCATTTTGCCCAGAAAATGGGTTATAAGTAATAAGAAATGGGCTATAAGTAATATTAAATGGGTTGTAAAACAAAAAAATACAGCAAACAGGCAATTAGTTCCAAAATACTTTTTTCTTTCAGATTTTGATATTTTAAATTTCATTGTTTTTGTGCGGGTAAAATTTCGCTGGATTTAAATTAAGATATGTTTAGTTTTTAAATTAATTTGAATCTGGCTAGAAATTTCGGGTTGTATGCTATTTGGAACAGATTTGGAGGCTGACTTGTGGGTCTACTAGGTTGACGTGTACGAAAGGCTTTGTCAATGTAGTCCACAAACGATTCTAGCAGCAGTGACCGTTGGATGTTAATCCAATGGTCATGCTGCTTCTTCAATATCTGATCTTCTTTCTCAAGCCGCCCAAACCAGCACCGGTGGGACTGCCTGCTCCCGCCTCCCGTGGCCAGCTATGCTGTCACACAGGCCGCACTGCCCCACCTTACTCCATTACTGGCCGGGAGATTCCTCTACTCTCCCACACCTCATGTTATTCTCCGGTGACGGCAGCCGGACGAGTAAACCCTCGTACTCCCCACGATGTGGGCAACTACTGCCGAGCCTTCCCCGGCTCCGTGTCGTTCCCTTCCTAGGCCTCACCGTCGTCCACCGCAATGGTGCTCTCGGCGCGCCCTGGTCAACATGGTCAACGAACGACATACATCGGACGTGGACTGTACGTGGAGAGGCTGACAGCTGGGTTCATGGCCACACACAAGGAAATGCCTCCTTATTACGCGCAAAATAATGATTCCTCCACCTAACATCTGGGACCCACCGGAAGGGCCTTTGTATTTCGTGAAAAAATGTTCCCCCACTGATAGGTCAGACCCACCGTCGGTGTCAAAACCGGCAGATTTCGGGCTGTGCGTCTAAGGATCAAAGGTAACAGGAGGTAGGGGACACGATGTTTACCCAGGTTAGGGCTCTTGATGGAGGTAAAACCCTATGTCCTGCTTGATTGACTTTGATGAGTATAGGGGTTACAAGAGTTGATCTACCATGGGATCGTAATGGCTAAACCCTAGATGTCTAGCATGTATGATTATGACTGCCTATATGGACTAAACCCTCCGGTTTATATAGATATCGGAGGGGTCTAGGGTTTGTATAGAGTCCGTTCACAAACAAAGGAATCTTCATATCTGAACGCCAAGCTTGCCTTCCACGCCAAGGAGAGTCCCATCCGGACATGGGGGAAGCCTTCTATCTTATATCTTCACGGCCCACCAGTCCGGCCCACGTCACATACCCTGGACGCCCGGGGACACCCTAATCCAGGCCTCCCCTAGTAGCCCCTGAACCTGGCTTCAATGATGATGTGTCTGGCATGCAGGTTGTCTTCGACATTGCAAGGCGGGTTCCTCCTCTGAATACTCCATAGTAGCTCGACCAAGAGAACTATATCCGGCTTTATACAATAGTCACAACCCTGAACCACAAAGGAAAAATACTTAAGCAGAAAATAGGCCGTGTCTTCTAACAACTTTTTCGGCGAGGCATTAAATCCCGGCATTATTATTTTGAACCATTTTTTTAGCCTCCCGCTTCATGTTTCAAGATGTAACTCCCAGTGACACATCTTGTCAAAGCAAATATCATGTCCCTTTATTGCGGGATTTTCATCAATGTGGGTTTGGATAATCCAACCGCGCCATCCGCTTGACCCCTTGGGAATAGGAAAATTTTAAGGCTTGTGCGAGGTCATTTGATATTCGTTGCCTTTATAAAAGGATCCGGACGCCCTCTGCGACTCGCTTCATGTACCAACAAGGGTCCAGACTGGGGATCGACCGATGAGGTGCTGATGCTGCAAAAGTGCATCAAAAGTATCATAGAGAAGAACACCCGCCTTCCTGACGTGATTCAGGTGATGCTCATCCGCCGAATCCTTCCCTGCCAGCGACGGCCTCTCCGTTTATGGGACTTTAATCCGGGAGGGACGTGAACTCTGCGACAATTCTTCGGCACGACGCACAAGGAGATCTAGAAATTGCTCTTTAAATCTCAAAAGTCATGGCCGGAGACGTCCGAAGACGTTGGTCTTGACTGCAACCATCCGCCCCCCTGGTAAGGGCTAAGCTTTCGCGTATAGCTTGGTTTGTTAATCCAGGGGATACACTAACCATTCCATCCTTTAAACAGGTATGGACAAAGAAGGTGGAGCGGACCAGGTGTCCGGCCCCTCTTCCCAAAGGCTCAGCCAATTCCCTCCTAACGAGGATGCTGGTCCTGGCGCCATCCCTGGTGCCGGTGAAAAAGGACAAGAAGAAGAAGAACAAGGAGGCCGAAAGTGGCCTCCACCATGAAGGTACCTCGGACGCTATGTCCGGAGGGACCGAGGCTCCCTCCTCTCACGAGGGAGACAAAAACAAGGACAAGGAGGAGGAAGAAGAAGATAACCCTCTTCTCAGAGGGAAAAATAGGGCGGCCTCCGCAGACCCAGAGGAGAGGGTGTCCAAAAGGGGAAAGTTATCCCTTTCGGATGACTCGGATTCGGACACCGAGGATATCCCCAATCCCCGCCCCCGGACGAAGCCCCTTACCGAATCATAAGTAGCCGAGGACGCTTTACATACATCCACTCCTTTTATGAATGGTGAGAATAACATTAAATCATGTGTTTCAGTCTGGCCCGCGATCTCCCCCAACAATCCTCCTTGTCACGGGATTTTCTACCAAAGAGGATGGAGAGTTGTAGGATCGAAAGTATGTCTAGAGGGGGGTGATTAGACTACTTGACCAAATAAAAATCTAGCCTTTTCCCAGTTTTAAGTCTTTGCAGATTTTAGCAACTTAGCACAAACAAGTAATCAACCTACACATGCAATTTTGAGAGTATAGCAGCGGAATGTAAAAAAATTACATATGAAGGTAAAGAGAGGAGTTTGGAGGGAGCAAACGCAATGTAGACACGGAGATATTTGGCGTGGTTCTAAAATCTAGCCCGTGAAGGACTTGCCTCACTAGGGTAGATCTTCACGAAGTAGGCGATCTCCTTGCCCGCACAAACTCCTTGGTTCAAGTCCACAATCTTGATGGAGGCTCCCAAGTGACACCTAACCAATCTAGGAGACACCACTCTCCAAAATGTAATAGATGGTGTGTTGATGATGAACTCCTTGCTCTTGTGCTTCAAGTGATAGTCTCCTCAACACTCAACTCTCTCTCTCATAGGATTTGATTTGGTAGAAAGATGATTTGAGTGGAAAGCAACTTCAGGAAGGCTAGAGATCAAGATTTATGTGGTTGGATTGGAATATCTTGACCTCAACACAAGTGTAGGTGGTTGTCTCTCAGAAAATATATGTTGGAAGTGTAGGCATATTCTGATGGCTCTCTCCACGAATGAAGAATGGGTGGAGGGGTATATATAGCCTCCACAAAAAATCTAACCGTTACACACAAATCACCAAACTCGGTGGGACCGAATCATATAACTCGGTCAGACTGATTTAGTTCAAAATGTGAATGTTAGGATATTCGGTGGGACCGATATGTCAACTCGGTGGGACCGATTCCATTAGGGTTAGGGCATAACGTAATCTCGGTGAGACCGACCACACAAACTCGATGGGACCGATTTTGGTAATAGGCAAACAAAGAATTGGTCAGGCAAACTCGGTGGGACCGATTCGCTCATCTCGGTTAGAGCAAAATGTTACAAAGGGGAAATAGAGAGTTTGCATTGAAATCTCGGTGGGACCGACCGCTCATCTCGGTTGGACCTAAACGTTATGAAGGGAAACAGAGAGTTTGCAATCCCATCCCGGTGAGACCGAGATCCCTATCGGTGAGACCAAAGTGACTAGGGTTTCTGGTAGTAGCTGTGTCAAGTGAACTCGGTGGCGCCGGATAGAAGATTTCGGTGGGGCCGAGTTTGAATTTTGGTTTGGGAGATATGTGGGTATGGGAAAGTAGTTGAGGGTTTTTGGAGCATATCACTAAGCATTTTGAGCAAGCAAGTCATTAAGCAACACCTCACCCCCTTTTAATAGTATTTGCTTTTCCTATGGACTCAATGTGATCTTGGATCACTAAAAGTAAAATGTAGAGTCTTGTTCTTTGAGCTTGAGCCAATATTTTGTCCTTACCATTTTGAGGGGTCCACTTTCTAATCCATGCCATGCCAATAATTGAGCTTTTCCTGAAATATTTATCTTCAAGTAGCATTAGCTCAATGAGCTATATGTTATTAGGAATTACCAAAACCACCCAGGGATAGTTGCAATTTCAATAGCGAGACGCCTCCACAAGTTTCCTCGCCCCTTAGGGCAGATGACATCGAGGTTTCATCGCAGAGGATTTCTCTGGATCGCCGAGAGGTGGAGGGGACCATCAATATGGCACCGGAGGGTAATACCTCGGCCATTGAGGACACGGGGGACGTGACCCTCGTGAAAACTGGGGATGGGGGCCCTAGATTGTTCGGCTCCCAGCCGAATACCACTCCGGAGACACATCCTGTGTCGAGTGAATGGTCCCCTTCAAGGCAAAGGTTGCGTCTATTCTTGTGGAGACCTCCATGAATCCGGAGGCGCCGAACATGCTGAGGGACGGACTGCAAAGTGCATCCGTCTCGGAGGAGCACCATACCTTGACGGGTATGGTGGCTGAGAAGATTTGGTCCGCTAAAAGCAGGCTACATGAAGCCTTTACGAGCCTGCTAACATGCTTCGAGGTATGCGATGTATTGTCTTTAGCCACTTTCCATATGGAATATATGCCTGTATATGGATAGTAGCCCCTGAGACTCTAGTCGGCCTAGGAAGAAGGGCGAACAGAGGATATATATATCTGTAGCAAATAACATACTTATTTGCTAGAAAAAAAGGCTTCACTGTTAACGGCAACCGCCTACGCCACAGAGGTTTCCGAACTGAAACGGCAACTAAAGCAGGCCGATGAGGACATCGTCCTTATTAACAAGCAGCTCGACGAGGCACAAGGTATGCTGCGAACATCACTTTTGTGCCTATATGAATGTGTGAATGCCAAGTTGAAACTTGGACATTGTTATGTGTGAAATTGCAGATGGCGCTGCTGAGGTCGAGACCCTCAGGGGTGAACTTGCCCGGGCCAAGGAGTAGGCGAGAGTGAGCAATGCGGCTACTGATAAAGCGGCTCCACATTTCAAGGCCGAATAGGCCACCCGGCGCCAGGTCGAGGAGAGGGTATCTGTAGTAGAGCAACAGCTCAAGGACGCCGCCCGCAAGTGCAAGTCCCTCAAGGAGGAGAATAAATCCAAGGCGACCGAGCTCGCCAAGGCCCTTCAGGAGGCCAAAGAAGCGCAGTCTAAATCTAGGGCGGCTCGCGAGGAGATCCAGTAGGCCGGACAGATAGCGTCTGGTAAGCCCTTTCTTTTACAGACTGAGTTCGACGATGAGAGATATGCCTTGCTTAATCGACTATGGAGTTCTCCAAACGCTTTTGCGGATCTTCTGAAGAGTGTCGCCGACGCAGTGCAATTCTTCCAGTCTCAGGAGGGACATGTGACGGACAAGCTGTTTTGGTCACAGTTTGTGGCGCGGGAGCGCCCAGCGCTGCTGAACGACCAAATGGTGCAATGGGCCGAGCTGCATAAGATGTCCGGAGCGGCCATGAAGGACGTCGTAGTTGGGCTATGGCCAGCCGAACCCATTCCGAGCAGCTATTTCGGCCTGGCGCGGCGAATCGTCGATGCAATGCCCCGAATCGACGCAATCAAGTGGTCGGTGTGCATAGAAGGTGCACAGATGGCCTTTGCCCACGTCAAGATGCACTAGGCGAAGATGAAGGCTGCCAAAGTGGTTGTCGAGGGCCCTCCCGGAGGCAAGAACCACCGCACGCCGGAGCTCTATTTAGAGGACGTCCTAGAGGGTGCCTGCTTGATAGAGGGTCAATGCTCAAAGGAGATTATGTTTGAATAAATGTACCCGAATTGTCCGCACTTTTTATTATACATGAAGGCTTTTTAATATATTTGTGCCTTTGTCTGAAAGTTCTTTCCTCATGTGCGGCTGTTTTTGTATTCCTGAGAGTTTTCCAGTCATCGGCTTCGGCCCCTATGTAGATACTTCGGGGGTGTTCAGAATAGCACATGATCACACTTAACCCAACGTCTTGGTCCATGAAGGAGGTGTCAGTGAAGTGAACCAGGCAATCGGACTATGTGGCTTTACCACTCTCACTTAGCCACAGGAGTTTGACGATGGGCAGAAGATAGCCCCTGGTATGTACGCGGCTATCTGTATGCGGATGCATTACATATGTAACCAGAAAAGTGGTCCTTCGGGTAATATGGAAACGATCGCTAAAGATTTTAATATGTCGTCGAGTGGCTAACCAGCTCTCGCCGCATCATGACAGTCATTTTTCGGCTTTCTCTACTGAGGTGCTTGACCGGACGAACTAGAAACACAATCACAGTAGTTCTTCCTTTACTACCCTAGCCGAACAAACGGAACGTAAGGTAGCAAACACAGGAGTCGGGCAACCCAACTATTGGCCGAAGACATGATTCGGAGCCGATGCATATAATGTCAAGCTCGGGATGCCGAATTGTGCTATAAAGCTATTCGGGCTTTTGTGTGGTGACACATGTGTGGCCATATAGAGCTCCTGGCAATTTGGGCCGAGGTGAGTGAGACAACTGAGGAGACGGTATACAGTCTATGAATAAATGCAATAGCGAATAAAAATTATTTTCACTGAAATCTGATTGATACGTCAAAACGTGATCTTATAGAGGGCACCATAATCACCAAGGCCATTTTACATGCCAGGTGTCTGAGAAGAAGGGGAAAAGCTCTATACAGGTTCTTGAATAAAGTTTTGGTCTACAAAATCCTATGGACCTCCTGCTGCACATCTGCGCTGCTTTCGCCTTGGAGAGAGAGATTCCTTGAGAGGAATCGTCTTCTGCTATTTGAAACTCGGCTCGAAAAGAGTCCTTGTGGTAAGAGAGAAAAATTAAATAAGGAAAGGGGAAGGCCATATAGGGTCGAACTGTACTATGGGACTGTCCGTATTGTGCCTCCGCTGATGCCCAAGGTATTTTGAGTGCATAATTATGCACATGCGGTATGAATTTCGCGGATGTGTGCGGCGGCCGGTGGAGGCGAAACTGCTAGTCCAGCTCTAGAATTACCGAGCTGTCAGCAGGAGGAATTGACTAGTCTTGTTTAATAAAGTCTGGCGGCTTGATGGCCGATGAGGTGTGCGGCTTGATAGGGCCGCTCTGTACTTCGACCGTGATGGCTGCTGTATGCTCCTCGGTATGGAGGGAGCGTTCTGTGTTTCCATTGATTGTAATGACGCCATGTGGGCTAGGCATCTTAAGCTTTAGATAAGCGTAGTGCGGGACTGCGTTAAAACAGGCGAAAGCAGTTCGTCCGAGCAGTGCGTGATATCCACCGCGGAAGGGGACGACATCGAAGACCAAGTCTTCACTTTGGAAGTTATCTGGCGAACCGAAGACAACTTCCAATGTTATTGAGCCCATGTAGCCGGCCTCCACACCAGGTATTACTCCTTTAAAGGTAGTTTTAGTGGGCTAGATTCCTGACGAGTCAATGCCCATTTTGCGGACAGTGTCGCGATAGAGCAGGTTGAGACTCCTGCCGTCGTCCATGATGACTCGCGTAAGGTGGAATCCGTCGATGATTGGATCGAGGACCAGAGTTGCCGAACCTCCATGACAGATACTGGTTGGGTGGTGCTTTCGATTGAAGGTGATCGGACAAGCCGAGCATGGGCTGTATTTTGGGGCGACCAGCTCGACGGCATAGATGTCGCTTAATGCATGCCTGCGCTCCCGCTTGGGGATGTGTGTGACATATATCATATTCACCGTTTTTACCTCGGGGGGAAATTTCTTCTGTCCCCCCGTGTTCCCCGGGCAAGGTTCTTCGTCGTTGTCCTCGTTGGGCGCCCCTTTCCCTTTATGTTCGGAGTTAAGCTTGTCGGCCTGTTTAAAGACCCAACAGTTTCTATTTGTATGATTGGCAGGCTTATCGGGAGTGCCGTGAATCTGGCATGGCCAATCGAGTATTCTGTCCAAACTAGATGGACCATCTCTATTTCCTTTGAATGCCTTCTTCCATTGACTGGATATAGAGCTGCTGAATCTAGCATTGACCGCTGTGTTTTTGGTACCTTCATTGCTGATTCGACACTTGTGCTTGTTGGGTCGTGGTTTGCCATTGCCGTCCATGGCTTCAGAGGTGTCGGGGTCGCTGGTGCTATTGCTTCTGTGGGCTAGTTAGCTGTCTTGTCCCGCGCAAAAGCGGGTCATTAGTGTGGTAAGGGCTGCCATGGACTTTGGTTTTTCTTGGCAGAGGTGTCGAGCGAGCCATTCGTCGTGGACGATGTGTTTAAAGGCCACGAGGGCTTCGGCGTCCGGACAGTCAACGATTTGGTTCTTTTTAATTAAGAACCTTGTCCAGAGTTTCCGTGTTGACTCTTCGGGTTGCTGGACTATGTGACTGAGGTCATCAGCGTCCGGGGCCGTAGATAGCTACCATGGAAGTTATCTCTAAAGGCATCTTCCAAGTCTTCCCAGCTGCCAATAGAATTTTCTAGGAGGATGTTTAACCAGTGCCGTTGAGGGAGTCCTGGACAAAGGGGACCTCGGCCTTTTGGCCTGTTGGACATGGGCCCGACTATTGGGCCATGAAGATACAAGATAGAAGACTTTCTCACGTGTCTGGATAGGACTCTCATTTGCGTGGATGGCAAGCTAGGCGGCCGGATGTGCAATTTCCTTTCTATGTAACCAACTTTGTACAACCCTAGTCCCCTCTGGTTAAACCGGAGGGTTTATTTCATAGGGACAATCATAATCAAATAGGCTAGACTTCTAGGGTTTTAGCCATTATGATCTCGTGGTAGATCAACTCTTGTAACCCCCATACTCATCAATATTAATCTAGCAGAACGTAGGGTTTTACCTCCGTCGAGAGGGCCCGAACCTGGATAAACATTGTGTTCCCTGTCTCCTATTACCATCAACCTCAGACGCACAGTTCGGGACTCCCTACCCGAGATCCACCGGTTTTCACACCGACATTGGTGCTTTCATTGAGAGTTTCGTTGTGTCGTCATCAGGACGTTCAATGGCCCCGTCAATCGTCTACAACAACGTTGTCCAGGGAGTGACCTTCCTCCCCGGACAGATCTTCGTATTTGGCGGCTTCGCACTATGGGCCAACTCGCCTGGCCATCTAGAGCAGATCGATAGATACGCCCCTGGCCGTCGGGTCAGATTTGGAAGCTTGAACTACGTCGCGGATATTCGCGGAGACTTGATCCTTGAAAGAATCGAGACCATGGCAGCCGCTCCCTGCCGCCATGATGAACATGACTTAAATCTGTCATCGGACCATGCCCAGGGGATAGCGCCTGTAACTGCTCCGGCCCTTGATTCGGAGCAGATTGAGCCATCCGAGGACGGGAGGCTCAACCCCGCCACAGAAATCGCAGACTCAGCGGTGTCAGAGCTGCACACCGACCCAACCTCGAGTGGGATCCATGTCACCGGAACCCCGGACCCGTTTCCGGCTACAAGTTCTGAACCATGTTCATCCGCTCATGATGAGCTTGATCAGGCATCGATGTCGAATTCAGCTCCATGGACATCTTTTGGCACTCGCCTTTAGGCGACGTGCTAAACTCATTAAAAACACTCTCCTTAGCGGGAGACTCTCAGCTGAATTATATCCGGTTTGAACTGGGGGCTGACCACGGAGAATTCCGCTTCCCAACCCCACCCACTTAATAGCCATTGTCGAAGACTTAACTGACATGCTCGATTACGGCTCCGAAGACATCGACGGTATGGACGACAATGCTGGAGAGGAGCAGGCCAAAAACCCACCATTCACTGGATGATGGACGGCCACCTCCTCATATGATGTATACATGGTAGATGCACCAAAAGAGAATAGTCGCGATGACAAGGAAGATCCAGTTGAGGATAAACCTCCTGAGATACAACCAAAATGCCGGCGTCAGCGGTGCCGCTCTAAATCAAGCCGCAACAAAGACAGCAACACCGGCACAGGAGAAGATAACACTACGGACGGTGCCAAAGACAATGAAGACCCCGTTGAGGCAACTTCTGAACAATATGAACAGGAAGATGGGCGAGTCAGCCCTGATGAATAGGCCGTGCACGAAGACTCGAAGGACAGCAATTATCTTCCACTCTCCAAGGATGAGGTGAGCCTCGACAACAAGGATTTTATCGTGCCCGAGGAACCTCTCTAGCAGGAGCGCTTAAAGCGCCGGCTAATAGCCACTTCAAGGAGCCTGAAAAAGAAGCAGCAACAGCTTCAAGCTGATCAAGATCTGTTCAATGACAAATGGACTACTGTCCTGGAAGCCGAGGAGTACAGCCTCAAGTGACCACTCAAAAGTTACCCGAAGCGCAAATTACTACCTCAATTCGATGACGAGGTGTTGGAGCCCATGCCATCAGTCCACAATGCGGCTGAGCGACCACCACGTGGTCGGGACAAAGCGGCAACCAAGCCGAACACCAGCCCGTACCACCTCGTCGTAAAGATAGAGACAAAACTGCTCAGGGATACACATATGATCTCCGGCAGGGCGTGAAGAATAAAGCAGGTCCGGCCAGATCAATCTATGGATCACGGGGGCGTGCCCCGACGTGCGATGATGGCTATCAGGCCGAACATGGCAAGCATAGTTACGTCCGAGCCCAAAATCGCAGACGGACTCCATCCTAAATACGTCGCGACCTGGCCCGATATAGAGCCGCCGCACACCCCCTCTGCTTCACTGATGAAGTAATGGAACATGAATTCCCAGAAGGGTTCAAACCCGTGAATGTCGAATCATATGATGGAACCACAGATCCTGCAGTATGGATTGAAGACTTTATCCTTCATATTCACATGGCGTGCGGCGATGATATTCATGCCATCAAATACCTCCCCCGAAAACTCAAGGGGCCAGACCGACACTGGCTGAATAGCCTGCCTGAAAACTCCATTGGCAGCAGGGGGGACTTGGAAGAAGCCTTGCTTGACAACTTCCATGGTACATATGTTTGACCTCCGGATGCCGACGACTTAAGTCACATAATCCAATAGCCCGGAGAGTCGGCCAGGAAATTCTGGACTAGATTCCTAACCAAAACGAACCAGATCATCGACTGTCTGGATGCCGAAGCCCTAGCGGCATTTAAACATAGCATCCAGGACGAATGGCTCGCCCGACACCTCGGCCAGGAAAAGCCGAAGTCCATGGCAGCCCTCACGACACTCATGACCCGCTTTTGCGCGGGCAAAGATAGCTGGTTGGCCCGTAGAAATAACAACACAAGAGAACCTGGCACTTCGGAAGCCAGAAATAGGAATGGCAAGCCCCGACGCAACAGACACAAGCGTCAAAGCAACGGTTATCATACCGATGACACGGCGGTCAACACCGGATTCAGTGGCTCCAAGTCCGGTCAGCGAAAGAAGCCATATAAAAGAAATAACCAGGGCCCTTCCAACCTGGACCGCATACTCGATCGCCCATGTCAGATCCATGACACCCCTGATAAGCCAGTGATAACCCACAAGTATAGGGGATCGCAACAGCTTTCGAGGGTAGAGTATTCAACCCAAATTTATTGATTCGACAAAAGGGGAGCCAAAGAATATTCTCAAGTATTAGCAGATGAGTTGTCCATTCAACCACACCTGGAATCTTAGTATCTGCAGCAAAGTGTTTAGTAGCAAAGTAATGTGATGGTAGCGGTAACAAAAGAGTAATGAAAGCAAAGTAATGTTTTTGGTGTTTTGTAGTGATTGTAACAATAGTAACGGAAAAGTAAATAAGCATAAACCAGTATATGGAAAGCTCGTAGGCATCGGATCAATGATGGATAATTATGTCGGATGCGGTTGATCATGTAACAATCATAACATAGGGTGACATAGAACTAGCTCCAATTCGTCAATGTAATGTAGGCATGTATTCCGAATATAGTTATACGTGCTTATGGAAAAGAACTTGCATGACATCTTTTGTCCTACCCTCCCATGGCAGCGGGGTCCTAATGGAAATTAAGGGATATTAAGATCTCCTTTTAATAGAGAACCGGAACAAAGCATTAACACATAGTGAATACATGAACTCCTCAAACTACGGTCATCACCGGTAAGTATCCCGATTATTGTCACTTCGGGGTTAACGGATCATAACACATAATAGGTGACTATAGACTTGCAAGATAGGATCTAGAACTCTCATATATTGATGAAAACATAATAGGTTCAGATCTGAAATCATGGCACTCGGGCCCTAGTGACAAGCATTAAGCATAGCAAAGTCATAGCAACATCAATCTCAGAACATAGTGGATACTAGGGATCAAACCCTAACAAAACTTACTCGATTACATGGTGAATCTCATCCAACCCATCATCGTCCAGCAAGCCTACGATGGAATTACTCATGCACGGCAGTGAGCATCATGAAATTGGTGATGGAGGATGGTTGATGATGACGACGGCGACGAATCCCCCTCTCCGGAGTCCCGAACGGACTCCAGATCAGCCCTCCCGAGAGGTTTTAGGGCTTGGCGGCGGCTCTGTATCGTAAAATGTGATGGTTCCTTCTCCCCTATTTTTTTCTCCTCGAAAGCAGTTATATTGACTTGGAGTTGGAGTCGGGGGGTCTCCAGGGGGCCCACGAGGTAGGGGGTGCGCCCTAGGGGGGGGGCGCCCCCCACCCTCATGAGAAGGGTGTGGGCCCCCTGGTCTTCATCTTTGGCGAGGATTTTTTATTATTTATTGTAAGATATTTCGTGGAGTTTCAGGTCATTCCAAGAATTTTGTTTTCTGCACATAAAACAACATCATGGAAATTCTTCTAAAAACAGCGTCAGTACGGGTTAGTTCCATACAAATCATACAAGTTAGAGTCCAAAACAAGGGCAAAAGTGTTTGGAAAAGTAGATACAACGGAGACATATCAACTCCCCCAAGCTTAAACCCTTGCTTGTCCTCAAGCAATACAGTTGACAAACTGAAAGAAATAAAGAAAAACTTTTACAAACTCGGTTTGCTCTTGTTGTTGTAAATATGTCAAGCTGGCATTCAAGTTTTCAGCAAAGATTATAACTAACCACATTTGCAATAATTCTCAGGTCTCATGATTACTCATATCAATAACATAATCAACTAGCAAGCTATAATAATAAATCTCGGATGACAACACTTTCTCAAAACAATCATAATATGATATAACAAGATGGTATCTCGCTAGCCCTTTCTGAGACCGCAAAACATAAATGTAGAGCACCTTTAAAGATCAAGTACTGACTAGACATTGTAATTCATGGTAAAAGAGATCCAATAATAGTCACACCCAATGTAAACTAACAACAATGAATGCAAATGACAGTTGCGCTCTCCAACTAGTGCTTTTTAATAAGAGGGTGATGACTCAACATAAAAGTAAATAGACAGGCCCTTCGCAGAGAGAAGCAGGGATTTGTAGAGGTGCCAGAGCTCGGTTTTAAAATAGAGGTGAATAATATTTTGAGCGGTATACTTTCATTGTCAACATAACAACCAAGAGATGGCGATATCTTCCATGCTACACACATTATAGGCGGTTCCCAAACAGAATGGTAAAGTTTATACCCCCCTCCACCAACAAACATCAATCCATGGCTTGCTCGAAACAACGAGTGCCTCCAACATACATCACGTCCCAGGGGGAGTTTTGCTTGCAATTATTTTGATTTAGTTTGCATAAAGCATGGGACTGGGCATCCCGGTGACCAGCCCTTTATCTCGTGAGTGAGGAGTGGAGTACACTCCTCTTGAGAATAACCCGCCTAACATGGAAGATACAGACATCCCTAGTTGATACATGAGCTATTCGAGCATACAAAACAGGATGATTATTTGAAGGTTTAGAGTTTGGCACATACAAATTTACTTGGAACGGCAGGTAGATACCGCATATAGGAAGGTATCATGGACTCATCTGGAATAACTTTGGGGTTTAAGGGATTTGGATGCACAAGCAGTATTCCCGCTTAGTACAGGTGAAGGCTAGCAAAAGACTGGGAAGCAACCAACTAGAGAGCGACAACAGCCATGTACATGCATTAAAATTAATGAACATTGGACGCAAGCAGGAGTAGGTATAATCCACCATGAACATAAATATCATGAAGGCTATGTTGATTTGTTTCAACTACATGCATGAACATGTGCCAAGTCAAGTCACTTAAATCGTTCAGAGGAGGATAGCACCCTATCATACTACATCATAACTATTTTAATAGCATGTTGGCACGCAAGGTAAATCATTATAACTCATAGCTAATCAAGCATGGCACAAGCAACTATGATCTCTAATTGTCATTGCAAACATGTTTATTCATAACAAGCTGAATCAAGAATGATGAACTCATCATATTTACAAAATCAAAAGAGGTCGAGTTCATACTAGCTTTCCTCATCTCAGTCAGTCCATCATATATCATCATAATTGCCTTTCACTTGCATGACCGAACAATGTGAATAATAATAAGAGTGCATGTGCATTGGACTCTGGAATCTGTGAGCATTCAATAAACAGGAGAAGACAAGGCAATATGGGCTCTTTTGTCAGATAAACAATAATGCATGTAAGAGCCACTTCAACAATGTAATCATGGTCTTCTCCTACTGACCTCCAAGGAAAAGAAAAGAAATAAAACTATTTACAGGGGAAAGCTCCCAACAAGCAAAAGAAGAATGGGAAATATTTTTGGGTTTTCATTTTTACTTACTACTAAAAACATGGAAAGTAAATTAATTAAAAGCTACAACTATTTTTTTTGGTTTTTCTTAAGGTTTATCAAACACACAAGAAGAAAGCATAATAGGAAATAAAACTAGCATGGATGATACAATGAAAAAGTATGAGCACCGACATCTAGCAATGAGTGTGTGTGAACATAAATGTAATGTCGGTGAGAAATACGTACCCCCCAAGCTTAGGCTTTTGGCCTAAGTTGGTCTATGGCCACGGCTGGCCTGGCTGATATCCATAATAATAGTTCTTGGGGTCGTACTGTGATGCAGTGGCTATCGCCTCCAGAGCTGCAGCATGGCGACGAGCGGCCTCCGCTCTCTTGTCGTACTCATCTGCCTCCTCTCTGGTAATAGTATATCCTCCTCTTGCCTGATAATCAAAGAAAGCAGGAGCAGGGCGAGTAATATGGACAGCACAGCGTCTGTCAAAGAGTAGTCGGTACTGGAGAGGTGATTAGTTCCTCTCGACAAAATGGTGGGAAACCATAGAATCAAAATCTCAATAAGCAGGAGGCAACTCCATGTCTCCTTCACGAATGTCTATCTCAAGAAATTTAGCTAAGCGGGTTGCATAAATTCCTCCAAAGAAATATCCATTATGTCTATTATGATGCAACCTACGAGCTACAATGGCTCGCATATGATAAGATTGGTCTCCAGACACAGCACTCCTGAGAATGCTAAGGTCAGGGACACACATGTGACATGCTTCATCCTTAGCATTTATGCACCTACCTATGAAGAGAGCAAAATAATGTATAGCAGAAAGTGAATGCTCCCTATGGTAGCTTGCCTTATATCTCTGGATTCCCCTATAGTTATACTAGCATGAAAATTTCTAATTTCAGATTTAGGGGGATCCCTAACACTACCCCATTGTGGAAGTTTGCAAGCAAAAGTGAAATCCTCTAAGTCCATGGTATAAGATTTTTCATAAAGACCAAACATGACTGAAGGAGAATTACGCAAAGATGAATACTCAAACCTCCTAACAAAAGAGCTTGTGAGCTCATGATACTGGAGGCATTTGTCTGCCTCAAAGTCCTCAAGATCGGCATTACGCAAATATGCGTTAAATTCTTCTTAAATTCCTGCACGATCCATAAAATTTTCAGAAGGCCACTCACAAGGACGCACTGGAGCGTCTCTTGGTGGTTCTTCGTCAGCATCACGCATTGCAAGCCTGGGTCCTTGCTTCTTTTGAAGAACCACCTTGGAACATTTTCCTAAGCATATTTCTTCCTCTGAAATATTCTGAAATTTTTTAGTAACTTCAAAATAAAAGTAAACCAAACTCAATAATATTGATAGCAACTACTCCTGCAAGTGCCTAGGGCCTATATCATGCATCAAAACTACTTTTGACCATATAAATTTGACATGCAAGCTCAAGAACAGGGTCACCTAAGCAACACAAATTTGCAATGAATAAAGAACTAGAACAAAAACTAATTGGACCAATGGAGGAGTCACATACCAAGGAACAATCTCCCCAAGCAGTTTTGTGAGAGGTGCTTTGAGCAAGGAGATCGAAAATGACAGCAAAACGAGCTTGGACTCGGGTTTGAGCTTGTTTTTCGTGTTTGGGGAGGAAGCTGAAGTGTGTGGCTGAAAGAATAAGTGGAGGAGGGCCACCGTGGGCCCACGATGCATGGGGCGTGCCCTCCACCCTCGTGGCAAGGTGGTTGGCCCCCCTGGTGTGTTCTTTGTTCCATAAATCCTCAAATATTCTATAAAAAAATCATATTTAATTTTCAGGGCATTTGGAGAAGTTTTATTTTTGAGGTATTTTTATATTGCACGGATAATCAGATAACAGACAGACAATTACTTATTTTTACTTTATTTCAACTAAATAACAGAAAGTATAGAAAGGGTACAGAGAGTTGTGCTTCTAGTTTCATCCATCTCATGCTCGTCAAAAGGAATCCACTAACAAGGTTGATCAAGTCTTGTTAACAAACCCATTCTGATTAACATGAAACCGGAGAAATTTCGAATAACACTAGGTTACCTCTCTAGAGATATGCACATCCCCAATAATAAGTATATCATATTTCTTCTTGACAGTAGGAAGAGGAAATTCAAAACCTCCAAATATAATCGATGGAATTTTTCCGATAGAATTGATACTATGAACTTGAGGTTGTTTCCTCGGAAAGTGTACCGTATGCTCATTACCATTAACATGAAAAGTGACATTGCCTTTGTTGCAATCAATAACAGCCCCTGCAATATTAAGAAAAGTTCTTCCAAAAATAATAGACATACCATCGTCCTCGGGAATATGAAGAATAACAAAGTTCGTTAAAATAGTAACGTTTGCAACCACAAGAGGCACATCCTCACAAATACCGACAGGTATAGCAGTTGATTTATCAGCTATTTGGAAAGATATTTCAGTAGGTGTTAACTTATTCAAATCAAGTCTACGATATAAAGAGAGAGGCATAACACTAACACTGGCTCCAAGATCACATAAAGCAGTTTTAACATAGTTTCTTTTAATGGAGCATGGTATAGTAGGTACTCCTAGATCCCTAGGTTTCTTTGGTATTCCACCATTAAAAGTATAATTAGCAAGCATGGTGGAAATTTCAGCTTCCGGTATCTTCCTTTTATTTGTAACAATATATTTCATGTACTTAGCATAAGGATTCATTTTAAGCATATCACTCAATCGCATACGCAGAAATATAGGTCTAATCATTTCAGCAATGCGCTCAAAATCCTCATCATCCTTTTTCTTGGACGGTTTGGGAGGAAAAGGCATGGGTTTCTGAACCCAAGGTTCTCTTTCTTTACCATGTTTCCTAGCAACAAAGTCTTTCTTATCATAATGTTGATTCTTTGATTATGGGTTATCAAGATCAACAACAGGTTCAATTTCTACATCATTATCATTACTAGGTTGAGCATTATTATGAACATCATCATTAACATTTTCATTAGGTTCATGTTCATTACCAGATTGAGTTTCAGCATCAGAAATAGAAATATCATTTGGATTATCAGGTGGTTCAGCAATAGGTTCACTAGAAGTTTGCACAGTTCTATCATTTTTCTTTTTCTTCTTTTTTGAAGAACTAGGTGCATCAATTTTATTTCTCTGAGAATCTTGCTCAATTCTCTTAGGGTGGCCTTCAGGATACAAAGGTTCCTGAGTCATTCTACCAGTTCTAGTAGCCACTCTAACAGCATAATCATTTTTCTTACTATTCATCTCATTGAGCAATTCTTTTTGAGCTTTAAGTACTTGTTCTACTTGAGTGGTAACCATAGAAGCATGTTTGCTAACAAGTTTAAGTTCACCTCTAATATTAGCCATATAATCACCTAAATATTTAATCATATCAGCATCTTGGTTTAATTGTCTACCAAAATAAGCATTGAAGTCTTCTTGCTTAAACATAAAGTTATCAAACTCATCCAAGCATTGACTAGCAATTTTAGTAGGAGGGATTTCAGCTTTATCATATCTATAGAGAGAATTTACCTTTACTACCTGTGTCGGGTTATCGAGGTCTGGAGGTTCTTCAATAAATAAAGGATTAAGATCATATATTTCTTCATCAGGCGGTAAACTGAGACCATGTATTTCTTCAATAGGAGGTAAATTCTTAATATCTTTAGCTTTAATACATTTTTCTTTCATAGATTTCTTTGCCTCTTGCATATCTTCAGGACTGAGAAATAGAACACCTCTCTTCTTCGGAGTTGGTTTAGGAATAGGATCATTAATTGGAGCAGGAGCTGCCTCAGGAGGTGCCCAATTATTTTCATTTGCCAACATACTATTCAATAAGATTTCAGCTTCATCCGGTGTTCTTTCCCTGAAAAGAGAACCAACACAACTATCCAGGTAATCTCTGGAAGCATCGGTTAGTCCATTACAAAAGATATCAAGTATTTCATTTTTCTTAAGAGGATGATCAGGCAAAGCATTAAGTAACTTGAGAAGCCTCCCCCAAGCTTGTGGGAGACTCTCTTCTTTAATTTGCACAAAGTTGTATATTTCCTTTAAAAGAGCTTGTTTCTTATGAGCAGGGAAATATTTAGCAGAGAAGTCATAAATCATATCCTGGGGACTACGCACACAACCAGGATCAAGAGAATTAAACCATATCTTAGCATCACCCTTTAATGAGAAAGGAATTTTTTTAAGGATATACAAGAAGCGAGATCTCTCATCATTAGTGAACAGGGTGGCTATATCATTTAATTTAGTAAGATGTGCTACAACAGTTTTAGATTCATAGCCATGAAAAGGATCAGATTCAACCAAAGTAATTATATCTGGATCAACAGAGAATTCATCATCCTTATCAGCAACACAGAAGGTGAAGTAGCAAAAGCAGGGTCAGGTCTCATCCTAGCATTTGGAGATTGCTTATTCCATTTAGCTAATAACCTTTGAGTTCATATCTATCTTTGCAGGCTAAAATAGCTAAAGAAGCATCTTGATCAAATAAATAACCCTCAGGAATAACAAGTGATTCTTCATCATCACTTTCTTCTTCATAATCAGATTCAATATTTTCAATCTCTCTAGCCCTAGCAAGTCGTTCCTCTAGAAAATCACTAAGTGGCGTAGTAGTATCAGGCATAGAGGTAGTTTCATCATAAGTATCATGCATAGCAGAAGTAGCATCATCAATAACATGCAACATATCAGAATGAATAGAAGAAGAAGGTGTAGGTGTCGCAAGCTTACTCATAACAGAAGGTGAATCAAGTGCAGAGCTAGATGGCAGTTCCTTACCTCCCCTCACAGTTGAGGGATAGATCATGATTTTTTATCTCTCAAGTTCTTCATAGTGTTCAGCAGATATAAATCCCAAGTGACTCAAAGAATAGAGCTATGCTGCCTGGCAACGGCGCCAGAAATTAGTCTTGATAACCCACAAGTATAGGGGATCGCAACAGCTTTTGAGGGTAGAGTATTCAACCCAAATTTATTGATTCAACACAAGGGGAGCCAAAGAATATTCTCAAGTATTAGCAGCTGAGTTATCAATTCAACCACACCTGGAAACTTAGTATCTGCAGCAAAGTGTTTAGTAGCAAAGTAATATGATAGTGATGGTAGCGATAACAAAAGAGTAATGAAAGCAAAGTAATGTTTTTGGTGTTTTGTAGTGATTGTAACAATAGCAACGGGAAAGTAAATAAGCGTAAACCAGTATATGGAAAGCTCGTAGGCATCGGATCAATGATGGATAATTATGCTGGATGCGGTTCATAATGTAACAATCATAACATAGGGTGACACCGAACTAGCTACAATTCGTCAATGTAATGTAGGCATGTATTCCGAATATAGTCATACGTGCTTATGGAAAAGAACTTGCATGACATCTTTTGTCCTACCCTCCCGTGGCAGCGGGGTCCTAATGGAAACTAAGGGATATTAAGGTCTCCTTTTAATAGAGAACGGGAACAAAGCATTAACACAAAGTGAATACATGAACTCCTCAAACTACGGTCATCACCGGTAAGTATCCCGATTATTGTCACTTCGGGGTTAACGAATCATAAAACATAATAGGTGACAATAGACTTGCAAGATAGGATCTAGAACTCTCATATATTGATGAAAACATAATAGGTTCAGATCTGAAATCATGGCACTCGGGCCATAGTGACAAGCATTAAGCATAGCAAAGTCATAGCAACATCAATCTCAGAACATAGTGGATACTAGGTGTCGGTGTCAAAACCGGTGGATCTCGGGTAGGGGGTCCCAAACTGTGCGTCTAAGGCAGATGGTAAGAGGAGGCAAGGGACACGATGTTTTACCCAGGCTCGTACCCTCTTGATGGAGGTAAAACCCTATGTCTTGCTTGACTTATTCTTGATAATATGAGTAGTACAAGATTTGATGTACCACGAGATCGGAGAGGCTAAACCCTAGAAGCTAGCCTATGGTATCACTGTATGTTGTCCTACGGACTAAAACCCTCCAGTTTATATAGACACCGAAAGGGGCTAGGGTTACACAAGGTTGGTTACAAAGGAGGAGATATACATATCTGTATTGCCTAGCTTGCCTTCCACGCCAAGTAGAGCCCCATCCGGACACGGGACGAAGTCTTCAATCTCGTATCTTCATAGTCCAACAGTTCGGCCAAAGGATATAGTCCGGCTGTCCGGAGACACCCTAATCTAGGACTCCCTCAGTAGCCCCTGAACCAGGCTTCAATGGCGATGAGTCCGGCGCGCAATGTTGTCTTCGGCATTGCAAGGCGGGTTCCTCCTCCGAATACACCACGGAAGAATTTGAATACAAGGATAGTGTCCGACCCTACAAAATAAGTTCCACATACCACCATAGAGAGAATAATATTACCACAAATCTAATCCGCTGACACATTTTGGCAACATGACATCGCGCCGCGGCCCGGTAATTATTTGAACCGTTTTTCTTTAACCAGCCCCGCACATAACGCGAGGCGGTTTCTTGACACGTCTTGTCAAAGCAGAGATCATGTTCCCCTTATTACGGGATTATCATCAATACGGACGTGGGTAACCCAACTGTGCCATCAATTACGGTGCTTGGGGGATATGCGAGTTTTACCGGGCTAGTGGGGGCGCATAGTTAAGCCTGCCCTTATAAAGGGATAAGATCTCACCTTTTTCTACCCACGCCTTCTTCCTCCTTGCTCATCCATTCTCGCGCACTCGAGCTCCAGCGCCCAAGTCCGCATCCTCCTCCTCAACTCTCTCCAAACATGTCCAGAGCGGCAGGCAAGTGGATGGCCTCCTCCGTCACGGAGGGGCACATCAAAAAGTTACATGGAGCCGGATACTTAGTCGCGGATATCACGCACTAGCTGCCAGCCGCGGGGCAAAATGCCCAACGTTGCATGGCTCGAGGGCTCCTTCGTGGAGACCATAAAGGGGTGGCAGTCGGGGTGGTTCTACATCACCGAGCCGCGCGACAATAACTGGGTGGCGGCCCCCGAGTTTCAATCTGGAATCTCCACGTGGCTCACTTCCTGGAAGGAGAAGGGCCTGTCCTGGGGTTCATCGATGGAGCTGGATGAACTCCAGAAGTGTATCTGGAACATGAAAAGCAAGAAACTTAAGCTTGTTAACATAGTCCAGGTCATGCTCTTCCGCCGGATCCTCGCATGTCAACAACGGGATTTCAACTTATGGGAGTTCGACCCAGCCCGACACCAGACTCTAAGCGAGCTCTTTGACACGACGCACAAAGACGTCTGGAGGGTGCTGTTCAAGGGCGCCGAGGTCCCTCCCTCTCTCACCGAGGACCGCGGGCTAAGCGCGAAGCGCCCTGCGAATCCGGTAAGTTATGTACATCTGGTAGGATATTTATTTCCCATAGCTTAACCATGTGCGGGGTCTAAGATCCCATGCCTTTGACAGGACTGGGTGGAGGCATCGGAGCAGATTGACTATCCGGCCCTCTGCCCGAAGACACTACGGACGCTCTCCTGACGGAGATGCAGACTCTGGCTCCTTATGAGGTGCCGGAGAAGACCAAGAAGAAGGCCAAGGGAACCCGAAAGAGTTCCCGGCGCCAGGTGGTATTGGACTCATCGTCCGATAACACCGAGACACCCTCCTCCCATGAAAACAAGGAGAAGGAAGATGAAGATTCTCCCCCTCCAGCCGGGGGAGACAAGAAAAGGAAGGCCGCCCCAACCGGGGAGGCCGAAGGGTCCAAGAAGGGAAGAACTCTCCTTCCAGACTGCTCCACCACCGCCGCCGACGGCGAAGACGAGTGGCTGCTTAGGGCGAAGCCCCTGGAGAAGTTGTAAGTATTCGGATACTAGAGTAACTCATAGCATACGTTTGTTGCACTGCTTCTCCTAACGACGAATATGGTTATGCAGTCCGCCCCAAGCCCGTATCGATGTATCATCGTCGGACGGTTCCTTGGACTCGTCGGACATGAATAGTGATACACTTCCAACCGCCACCTCTCCTTGCCCTATAGACAATACCGAGGTATTGTCTCAAGGGGCACCGAGCCAGGGAGACAGTCCTGGAGGCACCTCAAGGCGACCTTCCGGACTCCAGGAGCAAAGGGAGCCAGGTTCCCGAGGGCTCCAAGTTCGGCTCTCATCCGAACACCGCGCCGGAACCTCCAGTGGTTCCGAACTCGGGCAGGAGGCCCCCTTCCCAGAGGGGCAAGACGCCCGTGCCGGTGACCTCTGTCCATCCATAGGCACCGGACAACCTGCTGGGAGCGCTTCGTGGCGCTTCCATTGACGAAGAACACCGCACTATTATGAGTGCGGTGATCTAGAAGGTTCATTCCGCGAAGAGCGGACTGACTGAAGCCTGTGCCAGCGTTCTAACAGGCTTTGAGGTAAGTATTTAAAATATAGGAAAAATATTGCCGCATAGACAGTAGCCCCTGATGCTCTGTTTGGTGTTCACAAAGGAAAGCCGAATAAAGGATCAAATATTATATGTAGGAGTCTAATATAAGTATGTCTCTATGCGTATGCAGGCTTCGCTTCTGACCTCTGCCGCACTGACTGCGGAGGTCAACGCACTGAAGCAGGACCTCGAAGGGTCCGAGAAAGAGCTCGGTCTTTCCAAGAGGCAGCTCGAGGAGAACAAAGGTAAGTAATACCTTGTCTATATATATAAAAGAAAATGTGGTTGCGAAATGACAGGATCATCATGAATGTGCCAGGGGCCACGACCGAAGTGGCGACCCTAAAGCAAGCCCTGTCCGAGGCCGAAGACAAAGCGGCCAAGGAGTGCACCGAGCGGGAAAAGCAAGAGGCACGGGTGGGCGAGGTGCAGCAAGAGCTCCAGGCTCTCGTGACGAAGCACGAGGCTTTGGAGCTTGACTCGAAGACGCGAGAGTCTGAGCTTGCCGCGGCCCTCGAGAGCAGAAAGAATGCCAAGGCTGAAGCCCAAAAGGCCCTCCAGGATATTGAGGCGATGAGGAAGATAGCGGCGGGTAAGGCATTCAATATGCAAAGCAAGCATGTGAAAGTAAATTACTTGTTACTTACCCGAGTCCAGAGCTCTCCAGGAGCATTCGCAGATTTGCCCCGCAGCGTGTTGGATGCCGTGAAGTTTTACCAGGCCAAGGAGGGGAGCTCGATGGAGAAGCTGTTCTGGTCTCAGTATACTGGGGCCGAACACCCGATGCCTATGAGCGACCAGCTAAAGCAACTGGTCGAGCTGCACAAGGCGGCCGAACAGGCCATGAAGGGCTTTATAGTCCGGATGTGGCCTGGCGACTCCCTTCCCAACAGCTACTTCGGCCTGGTGAGGCTGCTTGTGGATGCCTGCCCATGGATGGAAGTCATCAAGCGGTACGTCTGTATAGAAGGTCCCCGCTGGGCTTTTGCCCGTGCAAAGGTGCATTGGGCCAAGATGGACGCTGAGAAGCTGGTGAAGGAGGGGCCGCCGCAGGGCAAGGAGCATCGCCACCCCGAAATGTATTATGAGGGTGTCCTGAAGGGTGCCCATCTTGTGGCGGACGAGTGTGCAAAAGATGTAATTTTTGAATGAACTTGCTCGTGTGATCCTGTATTATGAAAACTTTTTCATATATGTTATGCAACGCTTGTTTGAATTTAAAATATTACCTTCTGTGCGACTGTTTATTAAATCTGAGAGATGGCCAGTCGTCAGCTTATGCCCGCATGCCACGAGTGCTGGGGTGTTCGTGATAAACCTAAGCACTATTTTTCCCATTGTTGGGTCCTTCGAGGGAGGTGCTCAGCACAATGAACAAGGCAACTGGACTATAATGCTTTATCACTCTCACTTAGCCATAGAATTCCACAATTTTAAATTTTGGCGAAGCCCCTAGTATTCGTAAGGCCGAATTCGCGGTGCTATACACGCCTTTAAGCCTAGGGATGGCAATTTTATCCATGGATCTGGATATCCATGGATACCCGACCCGGTTGGGCAAGGGTATGGAGCACATTTCTGCCCATGGGTCCATGGATATGGATACCCACGAACAGACGGGTTGGGCATGGTTATAGTTTGTGCACCATGGATATCCAATGGATACCCGTATGACATGTGGGGCCAAATGCCAGTGACAGTAGAAAGAGCAGATCAATGGGAGATAGCAGGAAATATGCAACTTGTGCCATGAGCTATATGCTACAGAATCAACCAATGGTATGTCACACTTAAGGACTCATCGTATTACTTATTACCTACTTATGCATGTAACTTATGTTGTCATTTGTGAGTGAATGATGATGAGTTGATTTGATCTTTGCGAAGGCTTCATGTTGACTTTTCTATGCCCATGGAGCTCCATGGGTATGTGGGTATCCAGCGGGTTTGGGCATGGGCACAAGTTGTGCCCATGGATAATTTGGTGGATGGGCAGAGGGTAGGAAGATGGGTCATGGGTTGGATTTGGACCAGCTCCACCCACCTCAAACCCGACCCATTGCCATCCCTATTAAGCCAGACAAAGCCGACTCCTCACTCTAAGCGGCATAAGTCTTTAGGGACTCAAAACCTCTCGAACAGCGACCAGCTCTCGCCTTATCATGACAGTCAGTTTTAGCTTTCTCTACTGAGGTGCTTAGCCCAGCTGAACCGGGGCACAATCGCAGTAGTTCTCCCAGTGCTACCTTAGCCGATATAGCGGAACGTAAGGTACCAAAACATGGGAGCCGGGAAAACCCAACTATTGACCCAAGACATGATTCAGAGCTGATGCATATAACGCTATAAGTTCGGGGTGCCGCACTGTCAAAAGTGTTTGGACTTCTCACGTCGTATTATGGGGTATGCTTAAGCCCCTAGCGTATTGGTCGTACTAGAGTGTACGGGTGCTAGATGTCATATATATATAAAAAGAAGAATAGAGAATGCGACAATAGTCTAGTGCTATGCATTGTTTATTCAAAAAGGTGTGTTAAAGCAGAATGATACAAGTAGTGCGATAAGCAAAAAGTAGGACTATTTGACATGTCCCCTCCAAGGGCAAGCTGAGGAATGGCATTTAAAGTAGGTATTGCACTCGTTGTCAAAGACCACCTGGGAGTTCTGTTGGTGCGATGTAGCTTTCTGCCTCCTTGGTTGTTGCATCGTGTGTCCGACAACCGTACTGTTGGACAGGCTTTCCAGAGATTAAAGTCCTGAAAGAGAGAAAAATAACAAAGCGGGAAGCCCCTAGTGCGGTTGAGCCGCGTCTTGGGGCGTGCCATAGTCATGCCCCTCCCCACCTATGCCCATGGTATTTTTAATGCGTAATTATGTACGCATGGCACGGATTTCGCCGTTTGGCTGGTACTGGGGTGGGGGCTGCATTGCTATGCGAGCTCGGAACGTGCCAGGCGGTCTTGTCGCCGATTACTCTGGGCGCGCTTGAAGGTGTCCGGGTCTTGAATCGCCGGACTGGTGGATTGCCTTAAGAGGCTGCTTTGCGCTTCTCATGCGATGGCCGCAGTGTGCTCCTCCATACGGAGAGAGCGCTCTGTGTTTCCATTGACTGTGATGACCCCCCGAGGTCCTGGCATCTTCAGCTTGAGGTATGCATAATGTGGTACCGCATTGAATCTCGCAAATGCGGTTCGCCCGAGCAGTGCATGATAGCCGCTGTGGAACGGGACTATATCGAAGATTAATTCCTTGCTTCAGAAGTTATCTGGGGATCCGAAGACCAGTTCCAGTGTGACTGAGCCTGTGCAATGGGCCTCTACACCTGGTATGATGCCTTTGAACGTCGTTTTTGTGGGTTTGATCCTTGAGGGGTCTATACCCATTTTGTGCACTGTGTCCTGATAAAGCAGGTTCAGGCTGCTACCGCCATCCATAAGGACTCGAGTGAGGTGAAATCCATCAATGATTGGGTCTAGGACCAGTGTGGCGAATCCGCCATGACGAATACTAGTGGGGTGGTCCCTGCGATCGAAGGTGATCAGACAAGAGGACCATGGGTTGAACTTTGGGGCGACTGTCTCCAACGCATATATGTCCCTTAGCGCACGCTTCCGCTCCCTCTTGGGGATGTGGGTTGCGTATATCATGTTCACCGTCCGCCCTTGTGGGGGGAACCTCTTCTGTCTTCCGGTGTTCGGCTGCCGGGGCTCCTCCTCGTCATCGCTATGTGACCCCTTATCTTTGTTTTCGGCATTTAACTTGCCGGCCTGCTTGAACACCCAACAATCCCCGTTGGTGTGGTTGGCTGGCTTGTCGGGGGTGCCGTGTATTTGACACGAGCGGTCGAGTATACGGTCCAAACTGGACGGGCCCGGAGTGCTTCTTTTGAATGGCTTTTTCCGCTGATCGGCTTTAGAGCCTCTGAATCCGGCATTGACTGTTGTATCCTCGTTATTGTCGCCGTTAATGCGGCGCTTATGTTTGTTGCGATGTGACCTGCCATTGGCATCCTTGGTATCTGAAGTACCATGGTTCTTTGATATGTTATTGCTGTCTTCTCCCGCGCAAAAGCGGGTCATGAGTGTCGTGAGGGCTGCCATAGATTTCGGCTTTTCCTGGCCAAGGTGCCGGGCGAGCCACTCGTCGCGGATGTTGTGCTTAAAAGCTGTTAGGGCCTCTGCATCCGGACAGTTGACGATTTGATTTTTCTTTGTTAGGAACCATGTCCAGAATTGACTGGCCGATTCCTCTGACTGCTGAATTATCTGTCTCAAGTCATCGGCATCTGGTGGTCGCACATAAGTGCCCTGGAAGTTGTCAAGGAATGCGGCTTCCAGATCTTCCAACAGCCAATGGATTCTGCTGGCAGGCTGTTGAGCCAATGCCGAGCTGGTCCTTTGAGCTTGAGTGGGAGGTATTTGATTGCGTGTAGATCATCACCACGGGCCATGTGGATGTGCAGGAGGAAGTCCTCGATCCATACCGCAGGATCTGTTGTGCCGTCGTATGATTCTATATTTACGGGTTTGAAACCCTCTGGGATTTGATGATCCATTACTTCGTCTGTGAAGCATAGGGGGTGTGCGGCGCCTCTGTACTGGGCTATATCGCGACGCAGCTGAAATGAGTCTTGTCCGTTGTGTTCGGCTCGGCCGGACTTACTTTTACTATATCCGGCATGACAGTTATCGTCTCGCATAGTGGCTCGCCCACGTGATCTGTAGATTGATCTTGCGTGTTTTTCTTGGTTCTCCAATACGTCTCGCAGGTCTGGCGTATTTCCCCATGTCTTGACATTTTTATTTGAGTGGAGTCGGGGTGCGGGCTAAACTTTTGGCCGGAATGCCTCTTTGTTGTGGCCACGAGGTGGCCGATCAGCCGCGTCATACGCTGGAGATGTAGGTTTTGGTGCTTCCTCCTCCATACGGGGTAGCAACCTGCGCTTTGGGTAACTCTTGGAAGGGCGTTTGAGGTTATATTCCTCGGCCGCAAGGACATCAGTCCATCTGTCAGCTAGCAAATCTTGATCAGCTTGAAGCTGTTGTTGCTTTTTCTTAAGGCTATTTGCCATGGCTATAAGCCGGTGCTTGAAGCGCTCTTGTTCGACGGGATCCTCAGGCACGATGAATTCGTCATCGTCGAGGATTGCCTCGTCTTCGGAGGGAGGCATGTAATTATCATCCTCCGCCTCTCCATTTTCCGCTCTCTCGGGAGGGATGGCTTCTCCATCCTCCTGCCCTAAATCTTGCTGGAGGGGATTGTTGTCGTCTTCGGCACTGTCCAGAGTGCTATTATCTCCTGTGACGGTGTCACCGCTTTTGCTTTGGCCAGACCTAGAGCGGCGCCGCTGACGTCGGCGCTTGGGTTGCTTCTTGGAGGGTTCATCCTCCGCTGTCCCGTCGCCATTGCCTTCTTTGGGTGTGTCCACCATATATATGTCATATGATGAGGTGGCTGTCCAGTGCCCTGTGGGCAGTGGTTCTTGTTCGCCTCCTGCATCGTCATCCATGCCGTTGATGTCTTCGGAGTCGAAGTCGAGCATGTCGGTTAAATCGTCGATAGTGGCTACTAAGTGGGTGGTGGGTGGGCGGCAAATTTCTTCGTCATCTGCATCCCAATCCTGACAAGGAGAGAGACCTTAATGAGTTCAGTATGTCGCCGAAGGGCGAGTGCTGAAATATATCCGCGGGAGGTAAACTCCATGATCGGCGCCCAGTCGGATTCGGTAGGCACGGGCGCAGGCGGTTTGGAGTCCGTGGCCGGGGAAGAATCCAGTAGTTCGGCGTCACGGCTCCCGTGAAGGGTAAGGTCGATACTCGGATCGATCGCCGATGAGAGTGCGGCCTCCATGGTGGGGTCTATCCACCCATCCATGGACGGCGCATCTGGCTCCGAATTGAGGGTCGGAGTGGTTGCCAGCACGATCTCCTGAACATAGTCCGATGGCAGAGCTAAATCATGCTCATTGTGACCACGTGGCGCACTAGGCAAGGGCTTGAATCCGTCGAAGATCAAGTCTCCGCGGATATCGGCCGTGTAGTTTAAGCTTCCAAACCTGACCTGGTGGCCAGGGGCGTAACTCTCGATCTGCTCCAGATGGCCAAGCGAGTTGGCCCGTAATGCGAAGCCGCCGAACACAAAGATTTGTCCGGGGAGAAAAGTCTCACCCGGAACTGCATCGCTATCGATGATCGAAGGAGCCATCCAGCCTAATGACGACGACACAGAGGAACTCTCAATGAAAGCACCAATGTCGGTGTCAAAACCGGTGGATCTCAGGTAGGGGTCCCGAACTGTGCGTCTAAGCCGGATGGTAATCGGAGGTAGGGGACACGATGTTTTACCCAGGTTCGGGCCCTCTTGATGGAGGTAAAACCCTACGTCCTGCTTGATTTATTCTTGATAATGTGAGTAGTACAAGAGTTGATCTACCACGAGATCGGAGAGGCTAAACCCTAGAAGCTAGCCTATGGTATCATTGTATGTTGTCCTACGGACTAAAACCCTCTGGTTTATATAGACACCGGAAGGGGCTAGGGTTACACAAGGTCGGTTACAAAGGAGGAGATATACATATCCGTATTGCCTAGCTTGCCTTCCATGCCAAGTAGAGTCCCATCCGGACACGGGACGAAGTCTTCAATCTCGTATCTTCATAGTCCAACAGTCCGGCCAAAGGATATAGTCCGGCTATCCGGAGAACCCCTAATCCAGGACTCCCTCACTAGGGATCAAACCTTAACAAAACTAACTCTATTACATGGTGTTGAGACCCATCCAACCCATCACTGTCCAGCAAGCCTACGATGGAATTACTCACGCACGGCGGTGAGCATCATGAAATTGGTGATGGAGGATGGTTGATGATGACGTCGGCGATGAATCCCCCTCTCCGGAGCCCTGAACGGACTCCAGATCAGCCCTCCCGAGAGGTTTTAGGGCTTGGCGGCGGCTCCGTATTGTAAAACGCGATGATTTCTTCTCCCCTATTTTTTTCTCCCTGAAAGCAATTATATAGAGTTGGAGTTGGAGTCAGGGGGTCTCCAGGGGGGCCATGAGGTAGGGGGCGCGCCCTAGGGGGGCGCCCCCCACCCTCGTGAGAAGGGTGTGGGCCCCCTGGTCTTCATCTTTGACGAGGATTTATTATTATTTATTGTAAGGTATTCCGTGGAGTTTCAGGTCATTCCGAGAACTTTTGTTTTCTGCACATAAAACAACATCATGGCAATTCTGCTGAAAACAACGTCAGTCCGGGTTAGTTCCATACAAATCATACAAGTTAGAGTCCAAAACAAGGGCAAAAGTGTTTGGAAATGTAGATACGATGGAGACGTATCAACCAGCCAATCATACCCACAGGAGTTGTTGGGTCTTCAAATAGGCCGGCAAGTTAAATGTTGAAGACAAGGAGAAGGGGTCGCAAAGCGAGAACGACGATGAGGAGCCCTGTCCACCGAACATAGGGGGACAAAAGAAGTTTCCCCCTCAAATCAAAATGGTGAACATGATATACGCCACCCATATCCCCAAGAGGGAGCGCAAACGCGCGCTCAGGGACGTCTATGCGATAGAGCTAGTCGCCCAAAAATTCAACCCATGGTCGTCATGCCCGATCACTTTCGATCGTAGGGATCATCCAACCAGTATCCATCATGGCGGGTCAGCCGCACTGGTCCTCGACCGAATAATTGATGCATTCACCTCACACGAGTCCTCATGGATGGCGGCAGCAGCCTCAACTTGCTTTACCAGGATACAGTGCACAAAATGGGCATCGATCCATCAAGGATCAAGCCCACCAACACTACCTTTAAAGGAGTTATACCAGGTGTAGAGCCCCGATGCTCGGGCTCACTCACATTGAAGGTCGTCTTCGGATCTCCGGACAACTTCCGAAGTGAGGAGTTAATCTTCAATATCGTCCCCTTCCGAAGTTGCTACCACGCACTGCTCGGACGAACTACGGTTGCCCGATTCAATGCAGTGCCACACTATGCTTATCTCAAGCTCAAGATGCCCGGAGCACCCGGTGTCATAATAGTCAATGGAAATACGGAGCGCTCCCTCCGTATCGAGGAGCACACCGCTGCCCTCGTAACAGAAGTACAGAGCAGCCTCTATAAGCAGAACCTTAATTCGGGAGCCATACTCTCGGACACTGTCAAACGAGTCTGGACTACACTACTAGGAAAAGGGCTATAGATGGAAATGACACTAATGGCGCACCAGACATGTGGTGCGCCATTACTATATACTAATGGCGCACCATCTGTTGGTGCGCCATTAGTTTGGAAGACACTAATGGCGCACCAGGCACACGGTGCGCCACTAGTAACAAAATGTTTTTTTTCATTTCTTCAAACATACTAATGGCGCATCCGGGCAGAGTGCGCCATTAGTAGTTAGAACTCCTAATGGCGCACCAGCCATAGAGTGCACCACTACTGTATTTTTTTTTCTTTTTTGCAAAACTACTAATGGCACACTGTTGCATAGTCCGCCATTACTAGTTTAAACTAGTAATGGCGCACTGTGCCACGGTGCGCCATTAGTATAAAAATTATTTTTTTACTTTTTTGCAAAACTACTAATGGCGCATGTCTGTGTGGTGCGCCATTCGTATGTTGGGTTACTAATTGTGCATGTCTCTGTGGTGCGCCATTAGTAACCTGGGACCAACTAGATATTTTTGGATAGCCACACCTACACACTCAATTTCCCCACTTCATTCCCCCCACCTCCTTCTCTAAGCTTGTCGGCTGCCTCCTCCTCCTCACCTCATTTGCACCATAGATTCATCAAAATTAAGTGTTGAAATTACCTTTTTTTGATAGGTAAGTAAGGGGAAAGCTATCTTCATGTTGTAGATCTACTTTTTTTCTCCCTAGCTCGCTCCAACAACGTGCACATGCACTTTTTGTGGCCTAGCTAGATCTATGTATGTTTTGTGGTGTTGCATATGTTTGTGGTGTTGCATATGTTTGTGGTGTTGCATATGTTTGTGGTGTTGCATATATGTTTGTGTTTGCAGGTACCGGTATTTGAAATGAGATAGTTGCCAATCTTTTGCCGGAATGTTGATTCATTTCCGTTTCGGCGAGAATTTTGGCACTATGCATTCTTTTTGGTCCTATTTTTAGGGAAAGTCATGCCAAATTTTTTCTTGGTTCTAAAATATCATTTTGCTCTACCCCGCAGGCGACCATGGTCCGCACGATGACTGAAGGCATCGTGAGTAGGTTTTTGAGCTCCGCAAAGGCCGAGATGCTTCAAAAGAACGAGACGGAGATAAGATGTCCGTGTCGAAGATGCAAGCTGAAGAGCCTTATTGCGGACCCAGATTCCGGGCAGGTGTGGGACCACCTACTCTTGCGTGGTTTCATGGATGGCTATCGGTGGCAAGGTGATGAAGATGACTATGAAGTCGTCCATGGGGGCCGGGCAAGAAATGAGGAAGGGCAGCAAGACAACCACCGCAGCTCGGGCGAGCGAGAAGACGAAGAATCTCTAGGACATGATCACGATGGTGATGCTATACACAGTCATCATGTAGAAGATGCCGAACATGATGATGAGGAAGATGCCAAAGCAGGCGAAGGGCATGATCATGAAGATCTAGATGCCGGAGGAGCAAACGACGATGGACCATCGATGGGCTGGGTCCAGGACCCTCATATTCAAGAGCTGCTTCTTAAGAAGACGGATAACGCAAGAGCTACTGCCCGAGAGAAAGCCAAGCTGGATCAACTGGAGATAGACGCGGTTACTCCATTGTATGAAGGATGCAGACCCGAGGATACCCGCCTGAAAGTAACGCTCATCGCTTTGGAGATGAAGGTAAAACACAAAATGACCAACGCATGCTTCGACGAGAACATGTCATTCTGGCACGAACGTCTTCCCAAGGGGAACAAGTGCCCGACCAGTTTCGAGGAGGCGAAGAAAGTCGTGTGTCCTCTGGATTTACCGCACGTGAAATACCATGTGTGCATGAACAATTGCATCATTTATCAGGGCGAGCACGTGGAGTCTACCATATGTCCGGTGTGCGGCGTCACTCGATACAAGAAGAGGAAGAAAGCTCCTCGAAAAGTGGTGTGTTACTTTCTGATCACTCGTCGTCTGCAGCGGTATTTCGCGGACCCTAAGGTAGCAAAGCTCCTGCGTTGGCACGCGGATAGGGAGGAGAAGAAGCGAGAAGATGACGCAAATGATCCGGAGATAAATAAAAAAGACAAGATGCTAAGTCACCCTAAGGATGGGAGCCAGTGGCAAGCGTTGAACTTCGAAGACCCAGAATTTGGGAAGGATACAAGGAACATCGTGCTGGGCGCAAGAACCGATGGAGTCAATCCGTTTGGCAGCCAGAGAAGCACACATAGCACATGGCCTGTGTTTGTGTGGATGTACAACCTTCCCCCCTGGTTGTGCATGGAGAGGAAGTACATTCACATGAGTATTCTAATTGAAGGGCCGAAACAACTAGGGAACGACATCAATCTGTATCTGGGGCTGCTGAAAGAGGAGCTAGACACGCTGTGGAAAACACCAGCCAATACGTGGGACACCGTAGAGAAAGAATATTTCCCTATGAGAGCCACACTGCTCACGACGGTGCACGACTATCTCGGTTACAGATATCTCGCGGGGCATGTGGTCCATGGATTTTCTGGATGCGTCAGGTGCATGGATGACACAACGTATCGCTAGCTAGATAGAGATCCCGGGTCTTCGAAAACCATGTTCATGGGACATCGAAGGTGGCTTCGCGACGATGACCCGTGGAGGAAACGCAAGGATTTGTTCGATGGTGAAACCGAACTCCGAAGACGCCCGCGTATGAGGAGCGGCGAGGAAATAGATGGGCTGTTGAAAAATTGGAAAGATTGCCCACTGCCGGGAAAGAAGCAAAAGGCGCCAGAGCTGGGAAAGAAGCGAAAGGCGCCAGAGCCGCTGCTGAAGGTATGGAAAACGAGGTCTGTTTTCTGGGACTTGCCGTACTGGAAGATCCACCTTGTGCCTCACAGCCTTGATGCCATGCATATCACGAATAACGTGTGTGAGAGTCTGCTTGGTACCCTGCTCAACATGCCAGAGAGTACCAAAGATGGGCCGAAAGCAAGGGCAGACTTGAAATCAATGGGCATCAGGCAGGAGCTTCACGCTAATGATGATGATGAGGCGAAGAAGGACACAGAAAGTCGTCGCAAGGGCAAAAAGGCCAAGAAGACCGGAAATGACTACCCTCCCGCGTGCTTCACTCTAAGTCAGGAGGAGATCGAGCAGTTTTTCACCTGCCTCGTAGGAGTAAAACTTCCTTACGGTTACGCGGGGAAGATAAGCAGATACCTAGACCCAGCGAAGCAGAAGTTCAGCGGGATGAAGTCTCACGACTGTCACGTGCTGATGACGCAGATACTTCCAGTTGCAATCTATGGGATCATGGACGCGCACGTCCGTGAAACGCTATTTGGCCTATGCAACTTTTTCGATGTCATCTCTCGGAAGTCGGTTGGCGTGAGGCAACTCAGAAGGCTACAGGAAGAGATCGTGGTGATACTATGCGAGCTTGAGATGTACTTCCCGCCCGCATTCTTCGATGTTATGGTGCATCTGCTGGTCCATATCGTGGAGGATATCATCCAACTCGGGCCGACGCTCCTGCACAGCATGATGCCGTTCGAAAGGATGAATGGTGTCAACAAAGCATGAATGGTGTCATCAAAGGATATGTTCGAAAGGATATGTCCAGAGGGAAGTATAGCCAGGGGCTTTCTGACCGAAGAGTGCATCTCCTACTGCACGAATTATCTAGGCATCGAGAACCCCATTGGTCTGCCCGTCAACAGGCACCTCGGCAGGCTCGCTGGATGGGGTCACCGTGAGGGTCGCCGCGAAATGCATGTCGACTTCGAGGGTCGACTCGCCGACTTTGAAAGAGCAAACCTAGTCGCGCTACAACACATAGACATGGTCGATCCTTGGGTGGTAGAGCACAAAACCTTTATTGAGAAGACGTACAATGACCAAGGCCAACAGAGGACGGACGGAGATATAATCAAAGAGCACAACTCATGTTTCACACATTGGTTCAAGCAGAAGCTTTTGTCGTACCCTTTACATGAGGATTCTTCCGCGGAAGAACAACTCATATTCGCCTTGTCACAGGGCGCCGAGCACAACCTGATGACCTATGAGGCGTACGATATCAACGACTACACATTCTACACCGAGGACAAGGACATGAAGAGCGATGGTTATCAGAACTCCGGGGTAATGATGGAATCCTACACCGGTAACGACAAGGACAGATACTACGGAAGGATCGAGGAGATCTGGGAGCTGAGCTACGCTGGAGAGAAGGTCCTGATGTTCCGTGTCAGATGGGCCAAGAGCGTCCTAAAAGAAGACTGGTATTTCACCACCATGGTTATACCCGAAGCCAAATCCAAGACCGCGGGCGCAAACGTCACCGCGAAAAATGAGCCATGTGTACTGGCTTCCCAAGTGGACCAATGCTTCTTCATTACCGACCCGTCAAAGCCCAGTCGTGTTGTCGTGAGGAGAGGAAAAAGGAAGATCATCGGAATGGATGGAGTAGCCAATGAGCAAGACTTCTACAAGTACGGCGACCCGAAGATCGAACATGACGATGACGATGAAGTAGCAGCATACACCACAAGAAGAAGCAGGACCACCCTATCTAAAGGACGTCCGTTCCACAGAAGAACTCCATTTGTGAAAAAGAAGGGCAAGAAGATTATGAACAGATAGCTAGCTAAGATCAACTATATTTAAATCGTAGTCTTCATTTATCGGTTGTATTTCATGGGCACTTTTTGATGTCATGAATATTTTTAAATTTCATGGGCACTTTTTGAATTCATGAATATTTTTTCAAATTTGATGATATTTTTTCATATTCAATATGATAAAATATTGAATATTCATGAGGACACGCGATCTCGACCCCCCTCCATCTCGATCTCGATCCCCCCTCCATCTTGATCTCGATCCCACCCGCACCCTCCCCCGCTAGCTCCACTGCCGCCGACGACCCACCGCACCCTCCCCCGCTCCACCACCACC
>NC_041392.1:535220615-535272630 GCF_002162155.2 Triticum dicoccoides
CCCCGCGCCTCCTCGAGACGAGCGCCGCCTCCCTCGCCATCCCCCCTCTGCCCGTGCCTGCGCCCTCGACGTCTTCCTCTTCGACTACGAGGACCTGGACGCCCTTCAACGCACGCCAATTTCCTCCGCCTCGGCCACCATCGCCACCGGTCGACACCGAATTCGCGCCGCCTCGACTAGCTCCAGCTACCCCGAGTCTCCCTCGACCTCCTCAGTGAGCACCCAAGCCGCTTCCCCCACTTCCCCCTCTTGATTTCCTTCTGATGTGTTCTAGGGTTAGGGGTTGGAGAATTTTGGACAAGAAAAGGGGTTGGAGAATTAAGTAGCTAGGGTTGGGGAATTAAGTAGCTAAGGAGATTATGTTTAGAGCATCAATGATGGGTGTTGATATACCTCTGGATAATTTTGATTTTATTCATGTTCTCAAGGAATTGGAATTATCCAGGGAACAAATTAGTAAGAAATTTGTACAGTAGCAACCAGGGGAGGTCAAGGGAAGCAACCAGGGGAGGAGAGGAGGAGCAGACCAACAGCAGCAACAACCATGGGATGAGGGGAGGAGCGGACCAGTAGCAGCAACCAGGGGAGGAGGGGAGGAGCAGACCAGCAACAGCAGCAACCAGGGGAGGAGCAGCAAGCCAGCAACCATGGGCGGCAGCGGCGGCTGCCTAGGAGAGGGTTGGGTCGCGGGGAGGGGAACATGTTCGATCTAGGTTTCCAGGGGGGAGGGGAACTTTATTTGTGTTTTATCTTGAAATTCAAACTTACTGTATCCTGAAATTCAAGATTACTATACCCTGATTTAACTGGAGTACAATGTTGTAGCTACACTTGTCTTTGAGTGAAATGCTCCTAAATAATCATAATCAATTGTTGCATATGGCGCTATATTAGTTCTACCAAGTTGAGGGTTTCGTTAAGTAGACCTAACTTGATCATAATCAATTTTTAAGGGGCTATATTAGTTCTACCAAGTTGGGGGTTTTGTTAAGTTGCATGTACACTGAATTCAAGTAAATTAAGTTCCCTGTACCAAGTTGAGTACTCCAGTTTTCTGTTTTCTATTTTCGTTAAGTTGGAGTAACAGTTTTATTGCCTGTTACTGCACCTGTACTGCACATTACAAAGTCTCCTAGTACTTAAACCACCCAAGCTATGAGGCAAAAATTTCAGTTAACTGTTATGGACAATTGTCAATTTTCTGTAATGATGATGGAACATTATAAAGCATTGTACTCCAGTGTATATGAAGGATACAAAAAATTTAGCAACTTCTCTAATTTTATAAAGTTGTTCTTATATGGGTGAAACTTCACTTGTTTTTAGGCTAGTGCAGGGTGTTGCTTTATTCTGTCATCATTTGTAACTATGTCACAAATAAATTGTTCCTTCTTCTGTATTTGAAGTAATGACTGTTCATAAGCTGAGGCATGGATTAAACTGTTTCTTTGCTATACCATTATATCCGGATGATTTTTTGTTTGGTGACCTATTATATCTGGAATGGACGCTCACATAAGTTGAGCTGATTTTTTTCCATATGAAAGCAGAGGACCATATGGTCTGTGACTGGGTTTTGTCTCCGACCATTGTGTCGTGATTAATTTGCAGGTACGCCGAGAGGCCCTTGAGTTTGTCGGAATGTCGATTAACTTCCGTTCCGGCAAATTCGGGTACTCCATATGTCCTATTTTCAGCAAAGGTCATGCTGCAATTTTCCATGAATTTTAGCATGACTTTGCTAAAAATAGGACATATGGGGTACTTGCGACTAATGCATTGCCCGGGGTATCTTAGTACTTAGTTAAGTAGGATCAACTGCCCCGCCATTCTTGCTGCATTAAACCATAGGTGGCAATAGAGCCAAGTGATTAGGCCCAACTTAGAATTCTCGTTAGCATCGATAAACCCTAGATGATAAACCCAACATAGGTGGCAATAGAGCCAAGTGATTAGTGCCAAGTGATTAGGCCCTACCTAGGGTGCCTCGGCATCGATAAACCCTAAATGATGAAAATTAACTTGGCTTCTATAGGGTGCCTCGGTGTCGATGAGAACCTAAATGATGTACGCTTAGGCTTTTAGGGTGCCTCGACGTCGACAAAACCTAAATGATGAAAGCTTAGGCTTTTAGGGTGCCTCGACGTCGACAAACCCTAAATGATAAAACCTTGGCTTTTAGGGTGCCTCGGTGTCGATAAGAACCGAAATGATGAAAGCTTAGGCTTTTAGGGTGCCTCAGCGTCGACAAACCCTAAATGATAAAATCTTAGCTTTTAGGATGCCTCGGTGTCGACAAAGTCTAAATGATGTAGTTTTGAATTATGAATGTAGGATATGTTGTCATCATCATCGAATTATGAAAGGGACGACGAAAGTCTCCCGGCGGAGTGCGACTGGTGCCACGACGATCGAGGTCTGTGCGACATGCCTCACCTGGACGATGATTGGCGTTTCAGCATTAAGCTCAAGGAGACCTTCGAAGTTGAAATGGTACACAACGACGACAAGTGTTATTTTCATAATTAAGCATGACTTCTACTATTTCAACGTCTAATTTTCATCTTTTACATTTCGAGTATAGCTTATCCCATGCCATGCAAGACGCTATGTCTTGGAGAGGATGGATTTTGAAGACCATGAAATTTCCGAAACAAAGAAAATTCACCTAAGGACTCATCACGATGTGGACTTTGAAGTAAATCTATATAATTCTAAGAGCGTAACCCATTTTGGTTGCAAAAATTGGGAAGCATTTTGCAAGATGTATGGTTTTGATGAGGGTATGTTTATCACCATGGATCTTGGTAATCCTGACATCAACCAAGACAATATGGACATTTGGGTCCTTGTTGATACGCCTCCAGTTCTACCGCTATGTGAGTTTCTCAAACATAGTTATTAGCTAATTTATATTGTTCATTTCAAAATAGTTGACAGCTTATTTCCATTGACAGCTTATTTTTATTGTTCAAAGAATGTGTGTGAGATGGTAGACAAAACCCACTACACCGATGGCTCCGAATTAACAACTTACAAGGAGAAAAATCATCTGGTCGGATTTTGTACTGACATTGAGAATTACATTATCCACAATCAAACTCCTCAAGATTATGGTAAATACGTGCCACTAGTGCATGTGTTCAACTACGGTAACTACCATGGAGATACCCTGGTAAGATTTTTACTATTACGACATCCGTGCATCTTTTGCATACTTCTAAAACTAGTACATCATTGCTAACTATGAAATTATTACTATGTTTTTCAACAGATAATCCCAGAGAATTGTGTGCCTCATATGATGTATCAGAAAGGTAGTCTTAATGTTTTGAACATACAGCCAGGTCGTCCTACAAATCTCAACTGTCCATACGAGATTTCTAAAAGAAGTGGATACGTGAAAATCAAAGGATGGAAAAAATGTATGGACAGTCGTAAGGAGCTTCTTGGAAGCAAAAGGAAGCGAAGCGCAAGAATTGGAGACAGGATGTTCTCCATTCTTCATAATGGAGAGTCAGGGCCTATATTGTTTTATGCTATTTTAGCTTAAATAGGGTATTTAGGTCCTACCTAATACTGATGATCATGTGCTAAGAACAATTAAGTAGGGTTGGTTCGATGACTATCAAGATGATGATCGTGTGACTTGTTATGAATAACGAGTATAAGTTGTATGATGATGATTAGTATGACTTGTTAGGATTAGTATTACTTCCGGCAAACTCGATACTCGCGGTCTTGAGACTTGTAATGTTTTATCTGTTCGGTCTTTTGAATTCGGAGACTAATATGATGAATTGTATTCGGAGACTAATCTTCTATTATATTCGATGAATCTGTTGTTGCTGTGTGCTACTGTCTATATTCTGTCAAATAATATAGTTTGTAACCTGTGCAAAAATCAGAAAAGTAAAAAAACCTAATATTCTTACTAATGGCGCATCACTACAGAGTGCGCCATTAGTATGCCAAGTATACTAATGGCGCATCCATCCGCAGTGCGCCATTAGTGTGCCAAAGCACATGGGTAAATATGGACATGGGAGGCATACTAATGGCGCATGGTGTTATATACTAATGGCGCATTGGGTGGTGCGCCATTAGTATACCAGATACTAATGGTGCACCAGTGGTGCGCCATTAGTAAAAAATACTAGTGGTGTGATACTAATGGCGCACCAGTGATGCGCCATTAGTAGGCAAAACTGGTGCGCCATTAGTAGGCCTTTTCCTAGTAGTGCTACCATGCGCCAGGATAGCACATCTCGTCAAGAGCTCAACTAGCAATTCGGCCTCCGTCCCAGACAACACCAAGTGGCGGCGTTCGCGCCGTGCGTACATAAATACGCACTCAAAATACCATGGGCATAGATGGAGGCATAACTAGATTGTGATCCATAATAAGGCTCGACCTCCCCTGGACACACATACTTTCACTTTTTCTTTTTTCCTCTTCAGGTTTCCTTTCCGCAGGCCCCTCTCGCCGGCCTCATAATCGGTCCTTTCAAAGGACGGACACACCAAGGTGGCAAGTAGCACAGACCTGCGGGGGAATCTCTAGATGTCCTTCTTGGCGATCACTCAACCTATTTTCAGGACCCATACGCAGCTCCTCCTTGGTCTTGGCATGTTAAAAAGCCACTGTTGCTTCTCGCACTTTTTATTCAAGTATGCTCTGACGCATTAATTAAAATTATAATGGTAACAGTTTGCGGCCCAACATATGTGGCACTGGCTTCTTCTTTATTTTTATTTTCGCTATTTTAATTTGCATCCGTACACCTTAGTACGCCGTAATCTGTCAGGGGCTTTATTGCGCCCTACACTATGGCAACAAGTCCGAACACTTTTACAATATAGTTCGGCACCCCAAATTTAGTATTATATGCATTGGCTCCGAATAATTTCTTTGGTCAATAGTTGGGTTGCCCGGCTCCTATGCGTACTACCTTATGTTCCGCTATATCGGCTAGGGTAGTAAAGGGAGAACTACTGCGATTGTGTCATGGGTTTATCTGGATGATCTCCTTAGTAGAGAAAGCCAAAAACTGACGGTCATGATGCGGAGTGAGCCGGTCAGCTCTTTAGCGATTTTACCCGCATTATGCGACAAATCGGTTCTTATCCGATCAGGAGTTTACAACACCCTTGTCTGGATACTAGGGGTTGCGCCTATATTTTCATTGTCAAACTCCTATGGCTATGTGAGGGTAATAACGCCACGTAGTCTGATTGCCTGGTTCATTGCACTAAACACCTCCTTTAAGGATCAAACTCTTGGATAAAGAGTGTTTAGATTCATCCCGAACACCCTAGTACTACCTACATGGGGGCTGAAGCCGACAACTGGCCAACTCTCAGATTTGATGAAACAGCCGCACATGAGGTAATATTTTGAATAAACAAAACAACAAAGCATTATATTACATATCAAGCCTTGTTTTCATCATACAGGACGGGATTACATGAATGTATTCATTCAAAAATAATGTCCATAGCACATTGCTCCGCCATAATGCGGGATCCCTTCAGAACATCTTCAAAATACCGCTCGGGCGTGTGGTGCTCCTTGCCCGCGGGCGGTCCTTCGATCGCGAGCTTGACGGCATCCATCTTCGCCCATTGTATCTTGACAGGGGCGAAGGCCATCCGCGCACCTTCTATGCAGAGCGACCACTTGATGGAATCAAGCCGAGGGCAGGCATTGACCAGCCGCTTCACGAGGCCGAAGTAGCTGCCAGGTATAGCTTCTGCAGGCCACAGCCGGATTATTAAATCCTTCATGGCTAGTTCGGCCACCCTATGCAGCTAGACCAACTATTTTAGCTGGTCGCTAAAGGGCATCGAATGTTCTGGTGCAAGGTATTGCGACTAGAACAGCTTCTCCGTTGAGCTCCACTCTTTGGCCCAGAAGAATTCCGTAGCGTTGGAAACACTGCGCGGCAAATCCGTAAATGACCCTGGAGAACTCCAAATCCGGGTCAGTAAGAGATAACTCTGGCTCACATAGTTGCTTCGCATAATAAAAGCCTTACCCGCCATGATCTTCTTCGCCTCTTGGATCTCCTAGAGGGCGCCCTGGGTTCGGCCCGGGCCTCTTGTGCGCTTTGGCGGGCCTTAGCTAGTTCGGACTCTTGGTCCGCATTCTGGCGCTCCAAGGAGTCACATTTCTTCACTATGTCCTGGAGCTCCTGCTGGACCTCACAAACCCTGGCCTAATGCTTTTCTCGGGCTTGTTTTTCCTTTACCGCTCTCTCCTCGGCCTGGGCCAGCGCCTTCTTGAGGGCCTCTACCTCGGTTGCCACCCCTAATAAATGTCATGGCACTATGATCAGCTTACATCATTCACCCCTTCCGGACATACACAAGATCATTGCATACCTTGGGCATCCTCCAGCTGCTTTTTCGCATGGCCGAGATCTTCCTCGGTCCGTTCCAGCCTCTGCTTCAGTCTGGAGACTTTAGTGGCATCAGAAGTCATGGCCAGCAATGATGCCTGCTTATTCACAAAGACATATAGGATTAGTCTCCTGCGAAAAACTATTTGATCCTCTGTTCGGCTTTTCTTTCCGAACACCAGACAGAGTCTCAGGGGCTACTGTCTATAATGTAACTTTCTTTTCACATAAATGCAACGCTTACCTAAAAGCTTGTTAGAAGGCTCGGGCAGGCTTCGGTCAGTATGCTCTTTGCAGACTGAATCTTCTCAATCACCGCACCCATGAGGTTACGGTGTTCCTCAACGATGGAAGCGCTTCGCAGCGCCTCCAGTAGAGTATCTGGCGCCTCTGGTTGGACAGAGGTCACCGGCAGAATGGGCACACCTCCTTCCGATGAAGGAGGCTGCTTGCCGGATTCCGGAGCCGTATAGGTCTCCGAGACCGTATTCGGCTGGGGGCCGAATTGGACCTGGCCCCCATCGCCAGTCTCCATGGGGAACTGTTCCCCCATGTGTCCGACGGCAGAGGTATCACTCGCTGGCACCATCCTGACGGCCTCTTGCATCTCTCCTTTGCCGGGTGTCCTTCGGGACAACACCTCGGCGTCGTCCATGGCCTTGGGAGAGGAGGTCGTTGGAAGGGACCCGTTTTCCATCACCTTCGGAGCCAGCGAGTTCCCCGAAGATGAGGATTGCTCGAGGGCGGAATGAGCCGGACTACATATGCAAGATTCAACATGTTAGAATTATGAAGTGAAAGAGGTGGATATATGAATGCATTATGGTCTTCGAATACTCACAATTTGTCCAGGGGCTTGTTTCGAGGGTGCCGCTCTAGGCTGCTATCGACGTCCCACGTAGAGCTATCTGCGAAGGAAGCCTTTCCCTTCTTGGACGCCTCCACTTCCAGATCTGTGGAGGCCGCCCTCTTCTTTCCCCCCTCGGGTAGGGGGAAGTTGCTTTCTTCTTCCTCTTCCTCCTCCTCGTTGCCTTCGGCGGCGGAGTGAGTTTCGACATCTTCGAACGCCACGTCCGAAGTACCCTTGGGACGGAGGCCTCCTGTGGTCCCCTTGGCCTTCTTCTTCGGTGCCACGTAGGGCGCCGGAACCAACATCTTCGTCACAAGCAGGATGGTTGGTTCCTCGGGCAGTGGAGCCGAACACCGAATCCGCTCTGCCTTCTTTTTCCAACCCTGAAAAGGCAAAATAGGGAAGTTGGGATATCCTCCTTGAGCAAGCCAGAAAGGGATATGCCTTGAAGCCTGGAAAACTTACCGAACGGGAGGGATGGGCCAGATCGTGCCCGCAGTCCTCGGTTGTCTCCGGCCACATCTCATTGGCCTTCAAGAGCACCTTCCAGATGTCTTTGTGCGTAGTTCCGAAGAATTGTTGCATGGTCTTGTGGTTGGCCGGATTGAACTCCCATAGATGGCAAGCCCGGTTCTGGCATGGAAGGATCCGGCGAATTAGCATCACCTGAATCACATCGACAAGCTTGACATTCTTGTCCATCATGCTCCTGATGCGCGTCTGAAGCACAGTCAACTTGTCCGACGAAGAGCAATCCAGGCCCTTCTCCTGCTAGGAGGTAAGCCGCATTGGGCCCTGGACTTGAATTTGGGAGCCGCGGCCCAGGCAACATCGCGGAGCTCAGTGACATAGAACCACAGCTTCTGCCACCCCTTTGACGGTCTCCATGAAGGTGCCTTTGGGCCACGGGACGTTGGAACATTTTTCTCACCATGGCGCCTCCTCATTCTGCATGTTCGCCGCCCGCCACCTTCGGCTTCACATTGAAGGTCTTCAGTCACAGTCCGAAGTGGGGGGGGGTGCGGAGGAAGGCCTCACGCATGAGATAAACGTCGAGATGGCGATGAAGGAATTGGGGGCCAGATCATGGAAATCCAGCCCATAGTAGAACATGAGTCTGCGGACAAATGGGTGGAGAGGAAATCCCAGCCCGCGGACGAAGTGAGGGATGAACACGACCCTCTCATGGGGCTCCGGAGTGGGGATGATCTGTCCCTTAGCAGGAAGACGATGGGCGATCTCCCTGGCCAAATATCCAGCCTCCCAATGTTGGGTGATGTGCTTCTCCTTGATGGTGAAGGCCATCCACTTGCCCTGCGCTCCGGACATGGTTAGAGTGCTTTCTTGGGGCAAGAAAGATGAGAACTTGGGCGCTGGAGCTCGAGAGTGGGTAGGCGGAAAGAGAGAAGGCGTGGGTGGAAGAGATGAACCCTTATCTCCTTATAAAGGCAGTGAATATCAAACAACTCCCCACTCGCCATGAAACTTGCATATTCCCCAAGGGCCGTGCAGGCAGCACGGTTGGATTACCCATACCCGTATTGATGAGAATCCTGCAATAAGGGGACACGATCTCTGCTTTGACGAGACGTGCCAATAAAGCCACATCACGAAATATAGAGTGGCCGGCCAAGAAATGGTTCGAAATAATAACTGGACAAGGACGTGATGTCACGTTACAAAAAGTTGTCAGCAGATGGGACTTGTGAAATATTATACTCTCTGCGGTGGTGTGTGGTACTTGTTTTGCAGATCCGGACACATTCGTTGTTCGAAGACTATGTCGGAGTATTCGGAGAAGAAACTCGCCTTGCAATGCTGAAGACAATCTGTGCGCCGGACACCTTTTCATTGAAGCCTGGTTCAGGGGCTACTGAGGGAGTCCTGGACTAAGGGGTCCTCGGGCGTCCGACTTGTTGGACATGGGCCGGACTATTTGGGCCATGAAGATAACATAGAAGACTTTCTCCCGTGTCCGGATAGGACTCTCCTTTGTGTGGATGGCCAGCTAGGTGGCCGAATGTGCTCTTTCCTTTCTATGTAACCGACTTTGTACAACCCTAGTCCCCTCTGGTGTCTATATAAACTAGAGGGTTTACTTCATAGGGACAATCATAATCAGATAGGATAGACTTCTAGGGTTTTAGACATTACGATCTCGTGGTAGATCAACTGTTGTAACCCCCATACTCATCAGTATTAATCTAGCGGGACGTAGGGTTTTACCTCAATCGAGAGGGCCCGAACCTGGGTAAACATTGTGTTCCCTGTCTCCTATTACCATCAACCTCAGACGCATAGTTTGGGACCCCCTACCCGAGATCCGCTGGTTTTGACACTGATAGCCATGCTGGTCCCTTAAGTTTCAAGGGGAGATATTTGATGGCATGTGGAGAAGAAAATCTTCAATCCAAACTGGAAGGTCCGTCGTGCCGTCGTAGGAGTCGATGTTTACGGGTTTAAACCCTTCTGGGAACTGGTGCTCCATTACCTCATCGGTGAAGCATACAGGGTGTGCAGCGCCTCTATATCAGGCAATGTCGCGACACAGTTCGGATGAAGTCCGTATGTGATTTTCGGCCCGAGTGAGGTTGTTCTTGTCATGCCAGGCCTGACAGCCATTCTCTCGAGCTGGGGCACGTCCCATTGATCCATAGATTGATCTGGTTTGACCGACTCTATTGTCCAGGTCCTGTCATAGGTCGTATGTATATTCTGGAGCCGTCGTTCCCCCGATTTTATGGCGAGGTGGTGTGGGCTAGTGCTCGGCTTGAGTTGCCGCTCTGTCTCGGCCATGCGACGGTCGGTTAGGTCTGTCAGCAGCATCATGCGTTGGTGGTATGGGCTCTAGGGCCTCATCATCAAATTGGGGTAGCATCTTGTGTCGTGGTTCTAAGTTTGATAGTAGAATGGGGGTTAAGAATGTAGAGGCAAGATCCTAGCTATGGAGGAGTTGTACACGTGAGTTTTACGAGTTCAGGCCCTTCTCGGAGGAAGTAACAGCCCTACGTCTCGGAGCCCGGAGGCGGTCGACTGGATATATGCATGTGAGTTACAGGGGGTGCGAACCCTTGTCCCCGAGGAGGGGGGTGGCTTATATAGAGTGCGCCAGGACCCCAGCCAGCCCATGTTACAAAGGGTTCAATGTACATTAAGGCAGGGCGTTACTGGTAACGCCAGTAATAAAGAGATATAAATGATCTTTAAGGTTATAGAGTGAATGAACGATCGTTGTCATCCTGAGTGACGTTACGCCTTCTACACTCTGAGTGGTTTCTTGTATCGTCGAGTGGTTGTTCGCATAGTCGAGTGTCTTCTAGACTGTCGAGTGGAACATAGCTTCACGGTCCAGTGGATGATGATTTTGCTTCGAGCGCTTCTGGTTCCTTTAGAGATGTCCTTGGGGAGGGTATCTTGGACAGATCCATGACCCTACCCTAAGTACATAGCTTCATCATTAGCCCCCGAATGGATCAGGGTTTGAGTGAGGAAGGAGTTGGGACCACTTCCGACTCATTCTTTGTGCTATGAGTATAACTTGTTCTGGAACAATGAACCAAGGAGACAACATGAACTTCTTTTTTAGTCGCCTTGGTCCATTCTTAGTTTTTGTCTAGTGAACTTTCACGGTAGAATTCCGAATGATAATGTGGAGGATGTTTTCAGTCTGACCAGTTGCTCTGCTCTCCGCGGATTTTGCGGGATTCGAATTTCGGGAAGCGCGCCAGACGTGCGAGGCCGTGGTAATCGGGACAGATTAGGCAGGTCTCCTCGATCTCCGCGCCACCTTTTTCGCCACGTACTACGCGCGCGACTGTTGCGGGATTTTTTTTAGATCGTCTGGGCCTACCAGTCAGTCACTTAGGGAATGACCTTATAAAAGGCACCGGACCGGGTCTCTGCACCGTGCACCATGCCCATCCTTTCTTTCGGGGATTTTTGAACTTCTCTGGGACTCAGCTCCACCACTTGAACTTCTCTGGGGCTCAGCTCCACCACTTGGGCTTAGCCAAAGACCATAGTCTATCTAGCTGCTTTTGTGTCAATGTGTGAAAATTTCTTGGGTTGTCGACCGCACTGGGGCCACTTCAAACATATCTTCACCTGCCGCTCCCAATCGATCAAAAAGGACAATCCGAGTGATGAGAGGACACACGTGATCCAGATGTGCGGGGGCCTGGGGATCCAGGTGAGAAACAAGAGCACCTTCTTGGCGATGATCCTTCCCGACTTGGTCCACGGCTGGCAGTCGACTTGGTTTTACTGCAAGGATCATTCGACCCCGGGTCAGTCGACTGGACTTCCTCCCTTTTCCCTGGCTCGAGCGGAGAAGCCCTCCTCCTTGAAGGTGGTTCCCGAAGATAAGGCGCAGGTCTAGGTGCTGGTCGAGCGGGTCGTCCAACTCGTCCGCGACGGGGTGCCTGGGATGGACCTGATGGAGGTCTTTATCGGTCGACGCATCCAACCGCTCCAGGCCCGCGATCAACCGATGTGGATGTACTCTGGACTTGAGGACTCCACTCGGATCCTCCCGGAGGACGTCAGTGAGGACATCTTGGAGAAATGGCTGATGGGAATCACCAGCAACAAGGACAACCCCCGGGGGTCTAGGAGGGTGATTCCATTCGACCACTCGCGCCAGCCGCAGCAGTTATGATTCTGCTTTACCAAGTATCTTTCCGATTCAACGTGTGACACCTTGTTGATGGTCGACTGTACTCCTTTTGCTCGTTGTTCTTTCAGGCTCTCATCGACATGTACTCGATGCCCAACGGAGTGCAGGAGCAAGACACCGAGGAGGGAGTGAGCGGGGGCGAGAGCGGCGAGTGGCACTCGGATGCAGAGGAGGACGAGGAGAGCGAAAACTCGAGCGATGATGAACAAGTCGACTCGCCTCCTCGCAGAGAGAGGAGATCCAATCACGCACACGACCCAGCGAGCTCCCCGGACCTGGCGACCGCGCCGACTGGGCAGTCTTCGAAGCGCCCCTGGACGTCTTCCCCAGCGCCGATTGAGAAGGCCCCGAAGCAGCCCAAGGTTGTTCTGCCTCCAGCTCCAAAAGCACTGAAGGCCACCTCCTCCAAACTGCCCAAGGCTTTGCCCAGGATCAAAGTGACCGTCCCTACCATCTCCGGGTAATCATCTGACTTGTTCTTTTCGTCGACTCGAGCAACATGACGTAACCGACTGAGTACAGACACTTGCAGTGCTGCTACATCGGGAATCTCTTCCCTCCAGTATCGAGACGAGGAGATGGAAGACGCGGTTACCTCCAACCCAGGTAGAAACTCTTATGATCTTGTTCCTGATTACTTGGTCGATTGCATTCTAGTGGTTCAGTTGGGGTCGACTGATCTGTCTTGCAGCTCCACCCAACGTCATCGATCTTCTAGATGACGATGAAGATGTGGCTCTTAAGCCCAGGAAGAGCAAAAAGGTAGCGGCTTGCAAGATGTCTCAGCAAGGTCCAACAACAACACCACCCGTCCGTCAATCTGAAGACGCGGGCAGGGCCCTTGTAACCTTCGCCGCACCTTTGTCGAGTGAGCACCCCGCACCGTCGACTGCACCGGTGATTCCTGCAGTCGTCCAACTTCATGCCACGGAGCTCCAAACTGCCACACCTGGGTCGTCTACTCTCTTTTTCACTAGCTACCCCGTTCCGGACAACCAGTCGGAAGCGGTTGTGGAAGCCATCTGTCAGGCTAATGTGATGATGGAGCGGATGAAGAAGATGCATGAGAATAGCCGGGCTGCTTATGATGCCAGCGTTACTCTTCGGGCCAATGTCCAGGTAAGTTGACTTTTTGGCTGACCTTGTTCTATCAGGATATGCTATCTGAAACATTTTCTTCCATACAATCTCCTATTGTTTGCATCGAATCTGTACACCCACTGGGTGTTTTGTTGTCTCTGGTATTTGCGTTCTTCCACTCGGTCTGGGCGAGTGGGATCTGAACCGGTGGGGGCACACTAAGTGCACCCACTGGGTGTAGTCCCCGAGACCGCAGTCGACTGCTGGCAGTCGGCTGGGGTCTGAGTTCTTTCTTTCTTTTCTTCCACTTGACCCGGGCGGACCGGTCGAATGAGATCTGAACCGGTGGGGGCATGCTAAGTGCACCCACTGGGTGTAGTCCCCGAGACCGCGATCGACTGCTGGCAGTCGATTGGGGTCTGGATAGTTTTTTTAACTTGACTCGGGCGGACCGGTCGATTTGGGTCTTAACCAGCGGGGGCACGCCATGTGCACCCGCTGGGTGTAGTCCCCGAGACCGCAGTCAACTGTGAGAAGTCGGCTGGGGTCTAAGCGAACTTCTTTAAGCTTTATCGACTCGGAAGTAAACATCCTTTGATCTTGTCGATTGACACGTCTTTTGCCTTCCGCAGAAGACTTGTACTCTCATTTCAAAGTTTGCTGAACTTGAAGAGAAGCAGAGGCAACTCAATCTCGACTTGGAGTTGGCCCAGCAGAATCTGAAGAAAGCTCAAGATGAAGCTGCTGGTATGGAAGGTAACTGCCTGTCGACTATCTTTTTAAAACATTTCTTCGAGCTCTTTTCTGATCTGGTTGCTTCTTTTGTAGAGAAAATGAAGTTGGCTCTGGAGAAGGACTCAGAACTCACCGCTGCGCAGAAGGAAGCTCAAGACAAAACTGCCCTCGCAGACCAGAAGCTGGCTTCAGTCGAAGCACTGGAAGGGGAGGTGACCAAGCTGATGTCCTGTCTCAATGAGTCTAACCGAGAGGTGAGTCATATGAAGAAGGACAAAATTACCCTGAACGAAAAGCTGGAGTCTGCGGTCCACAAGAGGAATGACACGGAGGCTTATCTGAGAACTCTCGCCAAAAAGCTTTATCTTATGCTAGAAGTATTTCTTTTAAACCGATTGTGTTGATGCTCTCCAACGGATCCTGTCTGGTCGACTCACTAATTTTTGGCTGCAGAATTCTGCCAAGACTTTGACGAGGAAACTATAAAGGTTGAGACGGGTCTGGACCCTATCGCTTCTCCAGTTTGCGACGAAACTGCAATGAACGTGCTCTGACTGGAGTCTCGTGTCGCCAGCGTCACAAGCTACCTCGCGCGCCTGAAGGAGGCAGTCTGACGAGTCGACACATTTCTCTGGCCAAGGGCGACGCTTCAAAATGACTTGGAATCCCTGATGGCTCGACTCAATGAGATCCCTGACCGAGTGCAGGAATGGAAGAAGTCCTCCGCCTGGTGTGGCGCTGACGTGGCGCTGTCCTTGGTGCGAGTCCACTGCAAGGAAGCTCGTGAAGACAAGCTGGCGGCGATCAAGGTCGCTAACACCAAAAGGCATGACTTCTAGTCCTTCATGGAGACTTTCATCACTGCTGCCACTCGGATCGTGGATGGGATCGACCTGGACGAATTCGTCGAGCCTGCCAGCCCTCCTCTTGCCGAGTGAACAAACTTACGAGACTTGAATCTGCTTTAAATTTGCCTCGGAACGCCGAGTGGTTGCTGTAACCATTAAACTCCTTCGGGCTTGATGCTCGAATACTTTTGATTCGCTGCTTGGAACTTTAGGATTTATCTGAATTTGGTTTATTTCCTAATATGCTTGTGTTTTGCCTTCAAGTGGACTTTGTTCTTCAATCGGAATAATTTTTGCGCTGGAGATGCAGCTCTGAGGTGGCGACTCCAGTGACCTGCGCTTCGTCGTCCTTGCGGATAGGGATGGATCGCACATTGTATTTGTGGCGTAGTCCTGAAGGAGAAGGTTGCAGTCGACTTGCACCTCGTCGTCTTTACGGATAGGGATGGAGCGCACGTTGTACTTGTGGCGTAGCTCCGAAGGGGAAGGTTGCAGTCGACCTACACCTCGTTGTCCTTGCGGATAGGGATAGAGCGCACGTTGTACTTGTGGCATAGCACCGAAGGAGAAGGTTGCAGTCGACCTGCACCTCGTCGTCCTTGCGGATAGGGATGGAGTGCATGTTGTACTTGTGGCGTAGCTCCGAAGGGGAAGGTTGTAGTCGACCTGCACCTTGTCGTCCTTGCTGATAGGGATGGAGCGCATGTTGTACTTGTGGCGTAGCTCCAAACCTCCGAGTGGGAGGGTTGCTCTCCACTCGGTAGGATTTTACAAACTTAGGCGAGTACTGGACTGCAGCTAAGCCTCCGAGTGGGAGAGCTTAGGCGAGTACTAGACTGCAGCTAAGCCCCCGAGTGGGAGGGTTGCTCTCCACTCAGTAGGATTTTTTAAACATAGGCGAGTACTGGACTGCAGCTAGGCCCGAGAGTGGGAGGGTTGCTCTCCACTCGGTAGGATTTTTTAAACTTAGGCGAGTACTGGACTACAGCTAAGCCCCCGAGTGGGAGGGTTGCTCTCCACTCGGTAGGATTTTTTAAACTTAGGCGAGTACTGAACTGCAGCTAAGCCCTCGAGTGGGAGGGTTGCTCTCCACTCGACAGGATTTTTTAAACTTAGGCGAGTACTGGATTCCAGCTAAGACCCCGAGTGGGAGGGTTGCTCTCCACTCGGTAGGATTTTACTAACTTAGGGGAAACGGATTCGCGGCTAAGCCCACCCACTGGGGGATTTCAGAGGTAAATAAAAGCAACAACAATCATGCGAGAAGACTGAAACGCTCTTGTCTTTGACGAAAAAATTACAAAGGTACTTCTTATTACATTTTATTTGAATGAGTGAAGAAGTATAAAAGGGGCGGAGCAGCTCCGCGTTCCAAGCCCGTGGATCCTCTTTCTGATGCTCAACACTGTAAAGATGGTATGCTCCATTGTGGAGAACTTTGGTGATGACGAAGGGGCCTTCCCAAGCTGGGGCGAGCTTGTGCCTTTTCTGTTGATCCACTCGAAGAACCAGGTCTCCCTCTTGAAAGGCTCGACCCCTGACATTTTTGGCGTGGAATCGACGCAAGTCTTGCTGATAAATGGTCGACCGGATCAAGGCCATCTCTCTTTCCTCCTCTAAGAGATCGACTGAATCTTGCCGGGCCTGCTCTACTTCCTCCTCGGAGAAGAGCTCGACTCAGGGTGCATTGTGGAGCTGGTCACTTGGCAGAACAGCTTCGGCTCCATAGACCAAGAAGAAAGGAGTTTGTCCGGTCGACTGATTGGGAGTTGTCCTTAAACCCCACAAAATTGACGGAAGTTCATTGACCCAAGCGCCTGCTGCGTGTTTGAGATCACGCATTAGTCGGGGTTTCAGACCTTTGAGAATTAGGCCATTGGCTCTTTCTGCTTGTCCGTTCGACTGTGGGTGAGCGACTGAAGCATAGTCGACTCGTGTGCCTTGAGAAGCGCAGAAAGCTCTAAACTCATCAGAATCGAAGTTCGACCCATTATCCGTGATGATGTTGTGTGGAACATATCTGAATGTCAATTCTCTGATAAAACTGATAGAGGTGCTTGCCTCAAGGTTCTTGATAGGTTTAGCTTCGATCCATTTGGTAAACTTGTCAACTGCTACGAGCATATGAGTGAATCCACTCCTACCAGTTCTCAGTGGTCCAACCATATCCAACCCCCAAACAGCAAAGGGCCGGATGAGGGGAATGGTCTTCAGGGCTGACGCTGGCTTGTGAGATATGTCAGAGTAAAACTGGCAGCCTTCACATCTGTCGACTATATCTTTTGCCATTTCATTTGCTTGTGGCCAATAGAATCCGACTCGGTATGATTTAGCCACAATGGCCCGAGAGGACGCATGGTGACCACAGGTCCCCGAGTGGATGTCGTTGAGGATCATTCGACCTTCTTTTGGCGTTATGCACTTTTATCACAGTAAAGGCCTTGGATCGACGGACGATCTCTCGAGCCTCTTCCTCGTCCTCTGGGAGTTCTTTCCTAAGGATGTACGCAATGTACGGCACTGTCCAGTTGGGAGTAATGGCCAGAACCTCTAAGATCAGGTCGACCACGGCTGGGACCTCGACTTCAGTTGGATTTGTGGCGCTCCTAGGCTGCGGGGGCTCTTTAGTAAAAGGATCTTCCTGAACTGTCGGCGTGTGAATATGCTCCAAAAACACATTGCTGGGAATGGCTTATCTCTTGGAACCTATCTTTGCCAAGTCGTCGGCTGCTTGATTTTTCAGTCGGGGTATGTGATGGAGCTCTAACCCCTCAAACTTCTTTTCCAGCTTCCCCACCGCGTTGCAGTAACCAGTCATGGCTGGGCTTCTGACGTCCCACTCCTTCATCACTTGATTGACTACCAATTCTGAGTTGCCGTAGACCATGAGGCGACGGACGCCGAGTGAGATGGCCATACGCAACCCATACAGGAGTGCTTCATATTCAGCTTCATTATTGGAAGAATCAAAGTGAATCTAGAGGACATATCTGAGCTTGTCTCCTCGGGGGGATACCAGAACCACCCCAGCACCGGAACCATTCAGCATTTTGGATCCATCAAAGAAGATGGTCTAGTGCTCCGAGTGAACTTGAGTCGGCAGTTGTTCTTCAATCCACTCGGCGAGGAAATCTGATATTGCTTGGGACTTAATAGCCTTCTTTGCCTCAAACTTGATATCTAAGGGGAGGAGTTCAATCGCCCATTTGGCCACTCGACCAGTTGCATCTCTGTTGTGCAGAATCTCTAACAATGGAGCGTCGCTGACGACTGCAACAGAGTGATCAGAGAAATAGTGTGCAACCTTCTTCGTGGTCATGTAAATCCCATAAACGAGCTTATGATAGTGCGAATATCTTTGCTTTGACGGAGTGAGAACTTCAAAAATATAATAAACCGGGCGCTGAACTTTATAGGCTTTTCCCTCTTCTTCTCGCTCGACCGTAAGTACTGTACTGATGACTTGTCCAGTGGCTGCTATATAAAGCAGTAAAAGCTCTTTGTTGATTGGGGCAACAAGCACCGGCTGGGTGGAAAGCAAGGCTTTTAGCTCTGCAAATGCTGCATCAGCTTCAGGAGCACACTCGAACTTATCTAATTTCTTCATCAGTCGGTAAAGAGGCAGTGCCTTTTCACCGAGGCGAGAAATGAATCGACTTAGGGCGGCCAAGCAACCAGTAAGTGTCTGGACATCATGCACACGCACATGGCGTTTCATTCGGAGTATAGCACCCACTTTCTCTGGGTTAGCATCGATCACTCATTCGGAAACGAGGAAACCGAGTAATTTTCCGCCCGGAACTCCAAACATGCACTTTGATGGATTGAGCTTGATATCATACCTTCTGAGGTTGGCAAAGGTTTCAGCAAGGTTAGTCAGTAGGTCGGAACCTTTACGCGACTTGACCACAATGTCATCCATGTAAGCTTCCACATTCCGACTGATCTGAGTGAGAAGGCACTTCTGAATCATCTGCATGAATGTGGCTCCAACGTTTTTCAAACCGAATGGCATAATGACATAACAGAAGCACCCAAATGGGGTGATGAAAGCTGTTTTTATCTCGTCCGGTCGGAAACAAATAGTGTCCAGACTCAGCGAAAGCAATATGAGTTTCCATGTGGTCATTCCAGGCAAGAAGGCTACATCACTCAGCCAGATTGGGGCCTTCATGGGCGACTGCTTTGTGTTTGCCACTCCGGAGTCAGTCTTCTTCTTCACCGTTGGCATATATGGTGGCAATTTCCATCATTCGAGTCAGAGTCATATCTCCTGTCCGATCAACCTTCATATTCAGCTCCCGATACTTGACGCCTTCTTTAAAGGCACAAATTGCTTGATGATCAGACACATTCTCCACCGTGTGGTGCAATGTGATACATCTCTGAATATAATCCCTCAATATCTCATTCGGTTTCTGAACGCAACACTGCAATTCAGTCAACCCTGCCGGCCGTTTGCAAGTACCTTCAAATGTTCTAACAAATACTCGAGCGAGATCTTCCCAAGTATAAATGCTACTAGGTGCTAAATGATTCAGCCATGCTCTAGACGAGCCCTCCAACATCAGAGGAAGGTGCTTCATGGCCACTTCATCACTGCCGCCACCAATCTGGACAGCCACTCGGTAGTCTTCAAACCAAGTGTCAGGCTTGGACTCACCAGTGAACTTACTGACTCCAGTCGCCAACCTGAAGTTGGGGGGAATCACTGCAGCCTTGGTGGCTCTGCTGAAGAACTTTGGACCTGAGACATGCACTCTGCTGCTGGTTGGTAGATCTATGTCATGACCCTCTCGGTGAGCTCTGTTTCTGTCGACCAAGCCCTGAACGAGAATAGATCTCGCATCAAAGCCTGGCTCCCTAGGGTCGACTGGAATCCTTCGTCCAACACTGTGAGGGCGCCTGTCATCATGTTGTCGAGGCACGTACGACCCACTCCTTGGGGAGGCGTGGGCATTCGACGATGATCATGCGATCGACTCGGTGTTCATACTGCTCGCGGTTTCTGTACTGATCTTGTCGATCTCCATGTCCCTCACGCCTCGGGGGCGATCTTGGGCTGTGAGCTGACTGAACTGTATCGACAACTACGGATCTGCTATGGATCCTATTCCGCGACTGAGATACCGCTGTATTCTGCTCTCCCGCCACACGGAGCAAAGCTCGGATATGTATCAGACCTCGGCCAGCTTCTGACTGGGAAGGTTGGATCGACTCCGCTATCCGGGCTGCGGCTGTGAGATTCTGGATCATGGTTCCGTATACCTGAGTCGGAGGCGGAAAAAGTTGGTGTCGACTGGATTTGGGCGCACGCTGCCGAGCGCAATCATCGAGTGCGCGCTGGAGGTTCTCCAGTCGAGTGCGCTCAGCCAAGTTGGCCAGGCGCGCCTGCTCCAAAGCCTGGGCCTCAGGGGTTTCTCCAACTATAGGAGTATGTAGTGCATCCACGTTCTGGCGGCGAAGTTCCTCCCTTCGCTACGAAGAGAGGGATTCGGGGAGGTACTCTTCATGAACGCGCGACGGATCACCGTCCCCATCGCCTCCGTCTTCATGGTTGAAGCCAGGAGGACTGCGTGGTCCATTGACCATCAAAACTTCTGCCGCTGGGTCGCTGCTGTCGCACTCAAATGCAGTCTCTATGGAGCCAGTCGATAGATCGAACAGGCCGTAGAGAGTTTCGTCGGGCTCGATTGCCGCGACTTGAGAGGTAGCCGACTGGCGAGCCACCGCATACGTCACCCACCGATGAAGCCTCGACCGACTGGAACATTTGCTCCGGCGTGCCGCAGGGAGGGGGAAAGCTGCTGCAGCCGACTGATACTGGGTCGACGGCTGCCGTAGGAGGACATCGCGGACGCACACACGAAAGTGCCTCACCCCGCGGGCGGGGAGTGCGTCAACGTCGAGTGGAGCCTCCTAAAGGCAAGCGGAGTCGTCGGCGACAAACACGAGCGCGCCGAGACGGATCTCGCGGCCCTCAGCCAAACCTTCGCCTGGAACCATGATGAAGGGGATCGGAAAAATTGCAACTTCTCCAACAAGTCGCTAAGACACCGGCCCCACGGTGGGCGCCAACTGTCGTGGTTCTATGTCTGACAGTAGAATGTGGGGTAAGAATGTAGAGGAAAGATCCTAGCTATGGAGGAGTTGTACACGCGAGTTTTACTAGTTCAGGCCCTTCTCGGAGAAAGTAACAGCCCTACGTCTCGGAGCCCGGAGGCGGTCGACTGGATATATGTGTGTGAGTTACTGGGGGTGCGAACCCTTGTCCCGGAGGAGGGGGTGGCTTATATAGAGTGCGCCAGGACCCCAGCCAGCCCATGTTACAAAGGGTTCAATGTAAATTAAGGCAGGGCGTTACTGGTAACGCCAGTAATAAAGAGATATAAATGATCTTTAAGGTTACAGAGTGAATGACCGACCATTGTCATCCTTAGTGACGTTAGGCCTTCTACACTCCGAGTGGTTTCTTGTATCGTCGAGTGGCTGTTCGCATAGTCGACTATCTTCTATACTGTCGAGTGGAACTTAGCTTCACGGTTGAGTGCATGATGATTTTGCTTCGACCGCTTCTGGTTCCTTTAGAGATGTCCTTGGGGAGGGTATCTTGGACAGATCCATGACCCTACCCTAAGTACATAGCTTCATCAGCTTGCGCTTCGGGTAGCTCATTGTTGGGCGTTCGAGGCCTTATTCCTTGGCTGCCAGGACCTTAGTCCATCTGTCATTGAGTAAGTCTTGATCAGCTTGAAGCTGCTGCTGCTTCTTTTTCAGGCTTGTTGTGGTGGCAATTAGCCATCGCTTAAAGCGCTCTTGTTCGAGGGGTTCCTCCGGCATGATGAAATCTTCGTCGCTGAGGCTCACATCCTCTTCGGAGATCGGTAGGTAATTACTGTCCTCCGAGTCTTCGTTCCCGATAGGATCGTCTGGATTTACTTGCCCATCCTTCCAATCATCCTATTCAGACGTTGGCTCGACAGGGGCTTCGGGGTCTTCGGCGTTCTCTGGAGTGTTATTCTCTTCAGTGCCGGTATTGCTGTCTTTTTGGCGACGCGATTTTGAGCGGCGCTGCTGACGTCGATGTTTTGGACGTACTTCGGCATGCTTGTCCTCAACCGGATTCCCCTTGCCGTTGTCGCGATCGTCTTTGTGTGTGTCCACCATGTACACGTCATATGTGGAGGTGGCCGTCCATCGTCCGGTAAACGGAGGGTTTTGGCCGTGTTCATCTCCGGCGTCGTCGTCCATACCGTTGATGTCTTCGGAGGTGTAGTCCAGCATGTCGGTTAGATCCTCTACAGTCGCTATGAAGTGGGTGGTGGGTGGGACGTAAAATTCCCCGCTCTCAGCCCCTAGCCTGGGCTGGGCATAATTCGGAAGCGATCCTTCCGTAATGGCGAGTGATCACATTAAGTCCAAAGCCTCGTTCAAAGGCGAGGGTTGGACAGAGAAGCTAGAGTCCGTGGGGCTGTCTTGAGTTGGAGCCTCCTGGCGGCGCCCGCTTTACCCAGGCCTCGAGAGTTCGGACTTAGAGTCCGGCAGAGTGTCCGGTGCTTGAGTGACAAGGGGAGTTCGGTTTGTCTTCGGGTTAGCCGACGACGGCGTCCCCTTCGGATCTCCGGTAACAAGTTCTGTAATTGCAGAGGATCCGGTGGGCTCTAAACTCCCATCTTCGAACTCGATAGCCTGCTCCAGATCTAAGGCCAGAGCGGTGATCGGCGCCGTGAACCCTTCGAAGATCAAATCCACTCGGATATCGGTGCCATAGTTTAGGTTCTCGAAGCTAATCTGATGACCAGGGGCATAGCTGTCGATCTGCTTGAGATGGAAATCGAGTTGGCATGCAGCGTGAAGCTGCCGAATACAAAAATCTGGCCCGGGGAAAATATTTCCCCCAAAATAGCATCATTGTGGATGATTGAACGAGCCATTGAATTTTGTCGACAGCACAGAAGAACTCTCAATGAAAGCACCAATTTCGGTGTCAAAACCGGCAGATCTCAGGTAGGGGGTCCCGAACTGTACATCTACGGATCGAAGGTAATAGGAGGCAGGGGACACGATGTTTAGCCAGGTTCGAGCCCTCTTGATGGAGGTAAAACCCAATGTCCTGCTTGATTGACTTTGATGAGTATAGGGGTTACAAGAGTCGATCTACTACAGGATTGTAATGGCTAAACCCTAGATGTCTAGCATGTATGATTATGACTGCATCTACGGACTAAACCCTCCGGTTTATATAGATACCGGAGGGGGCTAGGGTTTGTACAGAGTCGGTTTGCAGAGGAAGGAATCTTCATATCTCAATGCCAAGCTTGCCTTCCATGCTAAGGAGAGTCCCATCCGGACATGGGGGAAGCCTTCAATCTTGTATCTTCACGGCCCACTAGTCCAGCCCATGTCACATAGCCCGGATGCCTAGGCACCCCCTAATCCAGGACTCCCTCACCCACCAGCTATATCTTCGCATGCAAGGAAGTGCCTCCTTATTATGCACACAAAAATGAATACTCCCCCTACTAGCTGGGACCCAGCATAGTGGGAGGCTGACATGTGGGCCTACTAAGTTGACGGGGACGCAGGGCTTTGTCAACTTAGTCAATATGAACGATTCTAGATCAAGTGATCGTACGATGTCCTTCCAACGATCGTAGTGCTTTTTCAACCTCTGGACTTCTTGCTCCATCCGCCCAAAGCAGCGCCGGTCTTGTCGCCTGCTCCTGCCTCCCATGGTCGGCTGTCCTGCCGCGGAGGCCTCACCACCCCCTACTACTACCACCAATGGCCAGGCCCTGCGGCGATGGTAGCCTCATACCGCGGCCGAACCAGTGAACCCTCATACTCCTCTCGGCGTGGGCATCCACTGCCGCGTCTTCCCCGGCTCCGCGTCATCCCCTTCCTAGGCCTCGCCGTCATCCACTGCCTTGGTGCTCCTGGCGCGACATGGTCAATGTAGTCAACGGCCGACTTCCATCGGAATAGTACTGTACATGGAGAGGCTGATAGCTAGGTCCACGGCCGCAGCAAGGAAGTGCCTCCTTATTACACGGAAAGTAATGATTCCTCCACCTGACAGCATGGACCCACCGGACAGGCAACCGTATTTCGTGAAAAAAACGTTCCCCCTGACTGCTGGGACCCACCAGCTACATCTTCGCACGCAAGGAAGTGCCTGACAGTCGGGACCCACCTAGTCAAAGCGTACGTAGCGTTGTCATTCTGGTGGCGAACGTGTACGTACATATTGGTCGATCGGTCTGTCTGCAGGCTGCAATGATGAACCATAGCCGAGTAAGGAAGGGGCGTGTCGTAGTAGAGGCGCGCATGTAGCATGTACACGTATGTACAGCGGCTAGGGTGCAAGAAAGTAAATACGGCCATGGTCGTACATACAGGCGGGGTCTCGAACGCCTACTCGCGCATATGTACGGCCAGGGCTCGTGTACATGGATGGGTCGGAATGGAGAAACTGCGTCGTCATCATCTTCATGGGGAGGCAACAGAATGCGCCGTGTTCAGTGGGAGGCAATGGGACACGTGCTGTTCATCTGGAGCCAACCGGCTTGGATGGAACAACCGATGGAAACGAGGCCTAGCGTACCGCAGAACGGAGGAAACGACCTTGTGTTCGACCGGCCACGGTCGAAACCAGATCCTGTTCATCGGGAGGGGTCTGGCGTTCCGCAAAACGGAGGAAATTAACTTCTCTTGGACCTCCTACGGTGGAAATGGGGTCCTGTTGATCGGGAGGTGTGTGGCATACCGCAAAACGGAGGAAATAGGCTTGTGTTGGAGCGCTACGGTCGAAATGGGGGTCCTGTTCATCGGGAGGGGTGTGGCATACCACAAAATGGGACTCCACGGGATACTGTTCATCTCCACCGTCAACTGACTCCACGGGCTACTTGTCGGAGTAATGGGCCACGGGTAGTCCAACCCGAGCCCCATAACCTTTCAAGACATCGGGGCAGGCTGCGCCCCTCAAGACCACAGGGCGAAGAGCCGCCTCCTGGGGAGTCTACGGCAAGGCGGCCGACTGCCCGCTCATGGCCGAGTCCCAGGGGTGACTTCTAGAGAAGCCGGCTTTGGGGAGTCAGCCGGTGACTCCAACAAACCGTGACCTCATCGAAGGGGACGGGGCAGGGGCGTGTCTACAATGAAGCCCACTCCCCGCCCCTTACCAAGGGCAGGCATGGCTATAGCTCGCCGTACATGGGAAGATCTCCCTGCGGCGTGGCACTGTTGCCCAGCCGGCCCTGACATCAGCACCACTGTACCGGGTCCTGCGCCCATGACGGCTTGTCTGTACGGCCTGGAGGCAGTGGGGCCCACCAGTCAGCGAGACCTCGGGAGACGGCAGGAGAACCGCCAGTCGGACCCGTCGGGAGTCAGGCCGGGGGAGTCGGCCGAGCCCTCCCCCGGGTCCCACGCGCCATTAATCAAGAAGAGATGGGGAGTGGCCACAGTGATCGCCCGCTAGGCGGCGGGGCTTTTGCCACGACCCCATGACCAAGCTTGCCTCATCGGGAGCACGGCTACAGTAATCGGCAGCTGGCAAGACCCGCCCGCGGCCTGTCGGCTCCGTACCAGACCAGTCGGCGGGGCCCAGCAGTCGGCAGAGAAGTCGGAGGTCGGAGGCACTGACGGCTGGGCCCGCGCCCAATCGAATTACCATTGTACCCCTGGGGGGTAGGCCTATATAAACCCCCCAGGGCACCCATGCAAAGGGTGGGATCCCAGTAGTTCTACACCACATCAGATAGAAGGAGAGAGCTAGCCTTGCCCTCTTCTACCACCAGACGCGGCTCAAGGAGCAACTGTGTAAACACTTGACCATAGTGATCATGCGGAGACCCCGCAGAGCAGCAGTAGGGGTATTATCTCCCCGGAGAGCCCCGAAGCTGGGTAAGATTTGCCGGCGTGAATGTCTTTGCCTCATCCCGTTTCCAGGCACCGGCGACGTTCTACTCGCCCCCACCATGATAAGCCATCCGTTGGCATATGTCGCACCAAACCCCTGACACTACTGTTCATCCACCGTCGACCTCCTCCAACCTCCACCTGCGACTGTTCATCCACAGGCTCCAGTTCATCCAGCCTCCACCGCGCGCTCCTCCACCGGCTACTTTTCAACCAGCCCTCTCCACGGGGTCCTGTTCAACCACCCCTCCACGGGCTACTGTTCACCTAACCCTCCACCGTCTACTGTTCAACCAACCCTCGATGGGGTCGTCCTGTTCATCCAGCCCTCCACGCGGTCCTGTTCATCCACCCCCCAACCGGCTCGATCAATCGGGGTACAGTTCATCCAGCGGCAATGGCTTCTACTACCACGGGGTTCTGTTCATCCAACCCCCCACCGGGAACTGTTCATCAAAACACCCCCCCCCACACACAATGCTCACTGTTCATCCAGAGGCAGCATCGATTGGCTTCAGTTAGCAGCATTAGTGAAGGAATCAGTAGGGTTCAGTTAACAGCAAGGCATCGATCGATCGCTCGGTTAAGTAACGTGTAGCCTGCGGTACAATCACTCGGGTTTAGTTAGAGCCCAACGCCTCGCTCGGGTTCAATTAGAGCGCAACACGTCGCACACACGCATGTACGTACGAGAGAAACACGCATCGCTCGGCCCCCGACCACCCACCATAACCAGGAACACCCCCGATATTTTCCTCACCCTCGCTTCTACCATGGTTTTTTTTTGACATGGATGGCGCAAAGAATGTCATGCAGCAGCGTCTCCGGCCCGCCCAGGATTAAAAGTCCATTTTCTGTCATGATTTTCTGTCATAGAAATAGGACCCCACCACATCTATGATGATACCGCCAGGTTTTGTCACAATTATCATCATAGAAGTGTCATAAGCATGACAGGAAAAAAATCGTTAGGCCCAAAATGTCATGGATGTTTCTTTTTTTGTAGTGTTTCCTGGTTGCTCAAGCGAGAAGGAGGGGTCGTCAGTGACGTAGTCGATCACAGGGGCATCAGCATCGGTCTCGGGGTCTGCCGGAGAGAAGAGGGGGAAGAAACAGTAAATACAAGCAAACATAAGCATGACATGACGATAAGAGGTGTTAGGGGTGTTCTAACGCGGTGCTACACGATACTGGGGAAGGGCGAAAACATAGATCAAAGTTTCCCCAAAGTTTGGCATTTTTGAATAGACGAACCGGACGGGGAAGGTTGCATGTTCACTATGCTAGGGACATGTGGTGGACGAACGGACCGCACATTCGGATTTGTCTCGTCGTTAAGCAACTTTCATGTATAAACCTTTTTCATCCGAGTTACAGATTAATTTACATTAATTTCCAAAGATTTAGCAATTTTCTGAAATCACTATTAATTGGGAAAAATGTGAAATTGCTATGTGCACCCAGCAAAGTTTACACAACGGGGCCACTAGAGGCTGAAAGTGGGTCCAGGGGGTCCCGGTTGACCAGGCAAAGTTACATTTGACTGGTCAACAAGGGTGGGGCCCCCTGTCATTTTCAGCTAACTTAACTAACAGCTTAAATCATACTAATCAACTGTTAATTAAGCTAATTAAACAAATTAATTAAATTAATTTGTTAATTAATCATTTTTATTATTTTTAAACATTTTCATAGGGGGAGGGCCACATCTGTCATCTGCCCAAGGGGGCCAACCGGGTGGTTGGTAAACGGGTGCCGGGCGGCGACCCGACTTGGCTCGTCCCAAGCTGTCGGATTTTGGGTTCCGGCAGACCCTTGAGGTTCGAACACTAGGGTGCACGTGGAGATTTCGCCTCCTACCTACCTGCACCCCTCCGCCTTGCTAAGATCTAAGATATGGAAAGAACAACACGAGAGACACATGGTTTATACTGGTTCGGGCCACCGTTGTGGTGTAATAACCTACTCTAGTGTGTGGCGTGGTGGATTGCCTCTAGAGCTGATGATGATGAACAATACAAGGAAGAACAGCCTCGCGAGGGTCTGTTCTTGGCTGGGGCGATGAACTGCTGGGAGGAGTTCAGTCACCCTTCTCTCTCTCTCTCTCTAATTCTCTAATTCTTGGTTCTCCTCATTCTCTCTCTCTCTAATTCTTGATCTCTGATTCTCCTTTTTTTTCCTCTCCTATGGGGGGCTGGTCCTATTTATAGAGGCCCTGGTCCTCTTCCCAAATATTGAGCGGGAAGGGAGCCAACAATGGCGGGCTAATTTGAAGGGGGACAGCTAGTACCAGCTATCCTGACAAAAGTAGTCTTCGCCTGCACAAAGCTCTGGTGGCGACGCCGTCTTGGGCTCCACGATGACCTCCGTCTTGCAGTCCTCCTGGTCTTGGTCTTGTTGCACCGAAATGGCAACCTTTGCCTGATGCCTCGGTACTCCGCGGCTGCGCTTGCTCCCCTTGCACCAAAGAGGAAAGGAGGACACTGCGCGGCTGGCGCCCGCCTGGCGCCCTTGGTCGTCATGGCTTGCGTCACGGGCACCTCATGAGGTACCCCGCCTTGATCTCTCCGCCTCCTCGCGAGCCAGCCTCGTTAGGCCGTGCCTGAGGAAGCTCCGCGTCGTCCGCCCCGCGAGGATTGGCCCCTCGCGAGGGTCTTGGGTCTGTGTTGGTGAAGATCGGCCGTGCTGGGCCCCCCTTTGAGCCACGCCGCAGGCCGCAGGCATGCAAGTCTGGCGACCCCCGTTCCTAGAATGTCGACAGTAGCCCCCGGGCCCAAGGCGCGCCCAGACTTGGCCATGTTGGGAGGCGGAAGGGCAAGGGCGAAGCGCCGCGGGCCCTAACAGCCTGCGGCCTTGGGCGCCGTGTGGCGGTTGATTGGACGTGGGCGTCTCCACTTCCCCATGGCGCCTCGGCAACTGCGCGGATTGGACAAGTCCCTGCATGCAAAGCGGGTCATCATTACCTGCGATCGTGGAGGTCGGCGGTTGGCCTTCGCCGGCTATAAGTACGGAACGGTGCGCGCCCTTCCGGTCCATCCCTTCTTGCTTCTCCTTCTTCCCGATCTTTGCTCCGTCTTGCTGCGATGGCCCCGATCCGCCGTTTCTCAACGGCAGAGAAGGAAAAGGCTCCCCGAGAGGAACCAGTCCCGCTTCCGCCGAAGAAATGGCTCGTCCTCCGCGGCCCATACGAGGGGGCTCACCAGGTGGTGTCGAGGCCCTGGTGTGAGCGGGCACCGCCGGGGTTCCCGCTTCCCTTGTACGCCCACAACGAGGGCCCTGAAGGAGCTGATGCTGATCGTCACGGGCGGCGCCGCCGTCGGCGCCAACGGGTCACGAAGGTGTGGGTCGTCCCCCCTGGGGTCCACACCAAGGGCTCCTCCCAAGAGTTCGTGTTCCACGCCGCCATGCCTCCTCGGTCTAGGATTCGCCTTCCTCCCTTCTTCGCCTCCATCATCCCGTAGGGAGAGTCCCCTGGAGCTTTGGCTGCAGCACGCCGGCTGCAGCACCCTCGCGACCGAGGCAGAGGTCGCGGTAGTTGCCCCGGGCGAGGTCTTCATGACTCGAGGCTGGAGCGAAATCGCTCGGGTTTGCAGGAAAAGAGGCGCCTTGGCGATCCACTTGGAGTACGATGGTGCTTCGGTGATGTTCTTCAAGGTCTTCGATGCGAACGGGCGCCAGCTGGAGTGCTGCCCCGGGAGAGGTGGCCGGGACCCTGCTGCGGCGAGGACTGGGCCCGCCGACCGCTCCCTTGGCAGCTCCTCAGGCGGTGGAGGCGTCGGAGGTTCCAGCGACTCCGGCGAGCTCTTCGCGACTCTGGAGACGAGCGACGACAGCTACGAGCCCCCGAGCCGGCGCCGCTCCTAGAGCAGGGCGGGCTCATCAGGCCACCGCCGACTCTGATCTGGATGGGGTTGGCGCCGGTGCTAGACGGCCCACTGTTGATGATGGCGTCTTCTTCATGGGCACGCGTAGTTAGTGTCCCTTTAGGATCTGTTCCCTGTGAGGAATCAAAGACGCGTCCCGTGGGGACTTGTAAGGTGCCTGTGATCATGTTTTGTTAATATAACCCTTGTCATAGAATTGTGCGAGTTGCTCATTCCGTCTTATCTCAGTCCTCCCTTTCGAACCACACGAGGGCTTGGTGCTCTGCACCGACAAGTCCCAGTCCCAAGGCGGCTTCAGCCGTCACTGGTATGCCAGGTCGCGATGCCGTGGTCAAGGCCAGGAGGTGAGCGACCCGGAGTCTGGTAAGAGCCCCTGAGTCGCGATGCTCAGGAGGTCCCCTTTGGCGCTCAAGCAGCCGTCGTTCAGTGAGAAAGGAGAGCGGCGTCGCTAACACGGGATTGCATTAGGTGCGGGGGTGGTGCCACGGTAGCTGGCGCTTCCGGGTGGTGACTTATCTCGAGAATCAGGGGCCGCTCTCTGGTGTGTCACCAGGTCCGTGCATCGGCAGGCTCGAGGTTGCTCGGCGAGGTCCTCGCGTGTCCCTCCCCTCTCGCCTTTGCTCCCCTTTCTGCTCTATGTCCTCGGGTCCCGGCCCTCGAGCGAGTCTCAGCCGTCGCTGGTATGCCAGGTCGCGATGCCATGGACAAGGAAAGAGGGTGAGGTCTGGAGAGCCAGTAGGAGCCCTGAGTCGCGATGCTCAGGCACCCCCCCTTTAACGTGCAAGAGGTTCATGCGGATGAGAGTGAAGAAGACACCGCAAGGGCCTCGCCTGACGCAGCTCCTTCAGGGGATCCTATAGACCCATCATAGAAAAAACGAGGGGTTGCCATGACAATTGACAGTCAGCCGTTGGTTGCTTCCAAGGGGTACGAGGCACTGAAGGCTTGACGAGGTGGCGCCATGCGGGGCTGCCGCGGCCAGAGCTCAGCCGTTCAGGTTTGTCGGCGTTGCAGGGACGGACCCATGCGCAAGCGTCGTGCCGTTTGAGAGCGGTTCCGTCAGTTGAGCGGGCAGCTAGGTCAAACACATTAGCCGCGAAGGAGTGGATTCATCCAAATAGATGCTGGGAAGGTGGACATCACTGGGTCAGGCCCGAGTGACTTGGGGATGATGCAGCCCGAGGGGCGCCCCCAACAAGGTAAGCTAACAACATGAAATAAAAGGGATACATGCCGCAGGGACGGACCCACGCGGCCTAGGAAGAATGCAGCCCTGGGGGGCGCTCCCAGTTGGAAGTGAAACTTGAAAGATGTCACCTGATGATGTTGAGGACGAAGGGGTGTTGGTGTAGCAGATTCGGTGGGCTGCTGAAGCCGATCCTCACGAGCCCCCAGGTCCGGGGGCCTCGGGAGGCTCCGGAGGTGCTGGCGGCTCCCCGCGGACCATCTCCATCTACGCCAGGGCTGCGGAACGCCTGGCCTCTTGTGCCTCCATGATGCCCCTCATGAGGCGCTGGTACATGGCAGCCGTGTTCTGCAAGTCGTAAGGCATGCGTACGTAGTTGTGGGGTGGACCTCCGCAGCGCCCCACTCGCGAGGGCCAGAGGCGCTCTAGAGAGGCGACTCGGTTGATCCCTAGTATGTCGATGCAGACGCGCAGCCCACCATCCTCGCCTGGATGGCGAGCCACTTCTGGTAGACGGCGGCCGCCTTTCATGACCCTTGACTCCTGTAGCTCCTGAATGGCCTTGCTGACGAACTCCTGAGGGTCTGGCTCTCCTTGCCTTACTCCTTCTTGAGGGAAACATGCTTTGAAACACGCCTCCATGTGGTGCCCAAGCGCCTCCCTCGTGACCCTAGCCAGGTCGGTGGCCCTCCAGGGGAGAGCCCCCAAGCCCTGCCTCAGGAGGGCGCCGGGCGCGCTTTCCTATGCGACGGAAGGAGGTTCCCCCTGGGCAGGCGCGGGCCCAGAGGGGCCTGCCTCCTGAGGGGCCGGGCCGGACAATGTCTTCTTCTTCTTGGGGGCGGTCTCGGGAAGCCTCCTGCTTCCGCGATCCGGGTCTTCCAGTGACGCGGCCTGAAAGGCTCGTTCCAGGGAACACACCGCGTCCTTCTCTTCACAGGGCACCGTGATGACTCCGCCACTTTCTGGCATCTTGAGGACGTTGTAGCCATGGTGAGTTACGGTCATGAACTTGGCCAGCGCTGGGTACCCAAGGATGGCGCTCTACGGCAGGCGAATGTGAGAGACGTGGAAGTCGATGAGCTCGGTGCGGTAGTTGTCACGTGCCCCGAAGGTGACAGGGAGGCGGACCTGCCCAATCGGGACCGTGGAGCCGTCGGTGATTCCGGAGAAAGGCTTGGTTGGCTGAAGCTGGCTGTAGGGCACTTGGAGATTGTTGAATGTTTCCACGGACAGGACGTTGAGCCCTGCCCCGCCATCGATGAGGGTCCTGGTGACCACCACGTTGCTGATGATTGGGGAACAAAGCATTGGGAGGACTCCGGCTGTAGCCACACACTTGAGCTGATCTGCTGAGCTGATCATGATGGCGCACGCCGACCACCTGAGAGGGCGCGTGGCTTCAAGCCTGGGGAGGACTGCATTCACTTCGCGGGCGAACTGCTTGAAGATGCGTTGAGAGGCTGGGCCTGAGCCCCGCCCAGGATGCAGGCGATCGCGTGCGGCTCCTGGAAGCCCCCAGCCCCCTCGTCTTGGTGGCGGTCCTCGTTTCTCCTTGGCTGCGGCGGCAGCGGGGGGAGGCCTGCGTTTCTTTGCGGGCGATCCTCGCGAGGCTGATCCCTCCAATCTCCCTCGCGAGGCGGGTCTTGTCAGCTATCCTCGCGAGGTTGATCGTGCCACCCTTAGCGCGGGCCACGGTCTTCCCAGCGTCCTGCATTCCTTCCTCCTCCTTGACCGTAGCCCCTGTCACCGCGGTCAGGGCGACGACCGATCCTTCCTTCCCGCACGGCTTGGAGCTCTTGACATTCGTTGGTGTTGTGGGTGTAGAGGTCGTGGTACACACAGTACCGGCTGCCCTTGGAAGGTTTGGGCTGATCTCTGCCCCGCTTGGTGTCTGGTTCTGCCGCGAGCACGACAGCTCCCTTGCGCTTCACATCCTTGGCCTTGGGCTTCTTCTCTTCTGGGTCTGCGGCAGGCAGCTCGAGGAGGGAGAGACGCCCTTCCTCAGCCCTGGCACACTTGGTTGCCAAGTTGAATAGCTCCAAGGAAGTGCACAGGTGTTCATGCATCGCCAGCTCCTCCTTCATCTTGACATCGCGCACGCTGTCGGAGAAGGCTGAGATGATGGCCTCCTCAGTCACCTTGGGAATCTTGAGGCGTGCGTTGTTGAAGCGCTGGATGTACTTCTGCAGGGTCTCCCCGGGTTGTTTCTTGATGCGGCGCATCTCGCTCACGGCGGGTGGCCGGTCGCGAGTACCTTGGAAGTTGGCGATGAAGCAGGTGCGCATCTCGTCCTAGGAGGAAATCGTGCATGGAGCCAGGTTCAGGAGCCAGGTGCGGGCCCCATCCTTGAGTGCCATGGGGAACCAGTTCGCCATGACCTTCTCGTCTCCGTTGGCAGCTTCGATGCCCAGCTCGTAGAGATGGAGGAACTCCGCAGGGTCAGCCCTGCCGTCGTAATGAGGAGGCAGGTCTGGCTTGAACTTGCCGGGCCACGCGATGCTGCGTAGCTCGGTGGTGAAGGCACGGCAGCCTGCTGTGGCCACGAGAGGCCTTGGGTGACGGAGAGCTTGGTCTTGCATGTCCCCACGCGCTGCAGCTGGGTCTTGACGTGCGGGAGAAGGGAGCGCCAGGGCAGCTTCTTGCGGGTGAGGGATTTCCTGGCAGCTCTGCTCTTGCTGCGCTGGCACCTGATAGAGCGGGTACCGCCCAGGGGCCACGCGCCTTGGAGCCTTCTTGAGGAGGAGGCAGTCGGGGCGCCGCCGGAGCTTCGTCGCCCGCGCAGGGCGGGGTGCGGTGCATCGGAACGGACGGCGCAGGAGAGCCCCCTGTGGCGCGGACGAGCTCGGCGACGCGGTCGAGCCATTCTTCGTAGACGTCATCAACGGGACGGTAGCGCAGGAGCTCGTTTGCCACGATGAGCGCAGCTCGAGCCTCCATGGGTGCACTGAGCATGGGACGAAGAACCAGCTTGGGTGAGCGAGGGAGTTGCGGTGCGGCCGTCTTGCCGCACGGATGGATGCTGAGACGATGCTTGCTGCTCGTCCCCCGCCGGGCCGGTGGCGGCGTTGACGACAGGTCACGTGGAACAGCAAGGACGCCCGCCGACAGGAGCCGTCTGGGCGACGCGGGAAGCGAGAGCGGCCTGGCGCTCGGCGCGGGCCCGACGAGCGTCAGACATGGGCGCGATGGTCGGAGGAGAACGGGGTAGTGGAAGATGAATTCCGGCGCACCCCTACATGCTGCGCCAAATGTCGGATTTCGGGTTCCGGTAGACCCTTGAGGTTTGAATACTGAGGTGCGCGTGGAGATTTCGCCTCCTACCTACCTGCACCCCTCCGCCTCGCTAAGATCTAAGTTATGGAAAGAACAACACGAGAGACACAGGGTTTATACTGGTTCGGGCCACCGTTGTGGTGTAATACCCTACTCCAGTGTGTGGCATGGTGGATTGCCTCTAGGGCTGATGATGATGAACAATACAAGGAAGAACAGCCTCGTGAGGGTCTGTTCTTGGCTGGGGCGATGAACTGCTGGGAGGAGTTCAGTCACCCTTCTCTCTCTCTCTCTGATTCTCTAATTCTTGGTTCTTCTCATTCTCTCTCTCTAATTCTTGATCTCCGATTCTCCTTTTTTTTCCTCTCCTGTGGGGGGCTGGTCCTATTTATAGAGGCCCTGGTCCTCTTCCCAAATATTGAGCGGGAAGGGAGCCAACAATGGCGGGCTAATTTGAAGGGGGACAGCTAGTACCAGCTATCCTGACAAAAGTAGTCTTCTCCTGCACAAAGCTCTGGTGGTGACGCCGTCTTGGGCTCCACGATGACCTCCATCTTGCAGTCCTCCTGGTCTTGGTCTTGTTGCACCGAAATGGCAACCTTTGCCTGATGCCTCGGTACTCCGCGGCTGCGCTTGCTCCCCTTGCACCAAAGAGGAAAGGAGGACACTGCGCGGATTGGCACCCGCCTGGCGCCCTTGGTCGTCATGGCTTGCGTCACGGGCACCTCATGAGGTACCACGCCTTGATCTCTCCGCCTCCTCGCGAGCCAGCCTGGTGAGGCCGTGCCTGAGGAAGCTCCGCGTAGTCCGCCCCGCGAGGGTCTTGGGTCTGTGTTGGTGAAGATGGGCCGTGCTGGGCCCCCCTTTGAGCCATGCCGCAGGCCGCAGGCAGGCAAGTCTGGGGACCCCCGTTCCCAGAACGCCGACACAAGCCAACTACGGCTGAGCTCGTACAGAGCGACCGTCGGCGAGCGAGCGACGCCAGCGGGGCGTTGAGGTGGACGGTGGCATAGGAGCCAGTAGTGGCCGGCGGGGTGGAGCGGGAGGTCGGGGCGGCAAGCGGCAGCGAGAGGCAAGCGGGCGCGACGTGCGGGCTGCGGGGTTGGCGGCGGCCGAGCACGGCAACGGCGGCTAGCGCACAGCGGCTGCGAGGCCTAGCGGTTGTTGGCAGCGGCCAACGAAGCGGCGAGGCGGGCGAGTAGGAGCAGTTCAGCAGGGGCGGAGCGAGGTGAGCGTGAGACGGGCGGCGGGGAGCGAGCGCATGAGGGGGAGGGCGCGGGTGACCATGGCAAGCGGCGGCAGCCGGGTCCACGAGCGCGCACGGCGGTGATAGGAGGAAGGGGATAAAGGGGACGACGACGCTCACTTGCAAGCAGGGAAGGGGGGCTACGAGGCACGCTGGCGTTGGTGAGGGAGAGACGGTGGAGCGGCGTCGACGGGTTGGCAGAGCACGGCAGCAATGAGGAGGCGCTAGGGTGGGCGCCGGTATCGTAGGCGAAAGGCGTCGCGGGATCGAGCTCCACCCCGATCCAGAACCAGGAGTGGGGGCATCGGGGAAGAGGACAATGCGTCCGACGAGGGGCGGGTCTCCGAGTGGCGATGGCGATTGGCGGGGCCGGTCAGGGTTGCCCCAATCCGATCGAGAGGGGGGAGAGAGAGGCGTGTTCGAGGGAGAGGGGATCGTGCGGGGGAGTGGGGAGATATTTTCGGGCTAGGCCATGGTGAGGGAGTGGGGGTTATACAGGGGGATGAGGGGCATGTGGGCTGGCCTGGGGTTACCTGGGCCGAGGACCAGTGAGAAACGGGGCCCTCTCCCCTTTTCTTTTCTTATTTTTGGCTTCTTCTTTTCTTTTATTTACATATTTTAAATTTTGAATCTGGAACCGACTTTGAATCAACGCGAGCTTAACAACAGTAAAAATAGATGACATGGCACCATTAGCATGATTACTATTTCATAATTATCCGGGCATTACAACCCCATAATCCAGGACTCCCTCAGTAGCCCCTGAACCAGGCTTCAATGACGATGTGTCTGGTGCACATATTGTCTTCGGCATTGCAAGGCGGTTTCCTCCTCTGAATACTCCTAAGCAGTTGAACAAAAGAATTGTATCCGGCTTTGTATAATAGCTACAACCCTGAACCACAAAGGCAAAATACTTAAACAAAAATAAGTTATGTTCACTGACAGCTTTTTCGGTGAGATGTTATGCCTGGCCTTATTATTATTCTAAACTGTTCTCAGCCTCCCGCCTCGTGTTTCGAGGCGCGGCCTCCATTGACACGTCTTGTCAATGCACATATCATGCCCCCTCATTGTGGGATTCTCATCAATACAGGTTTGGGTAACCCAACTGTGCCATTCACACGACCCCTCGGGAATAGGAAAATTTTAAGGCTAGTGGGGGAGTGTTTGATATTCACTGCCCATATAAACGGATAAAGATCCATCCTTTCGCCCCACACCTTCTTCCTTCCTTAGCCTCTCCTCCCTCGAGCTCCAGCGCCCAAGCTTCCAATCTTTTCCACCACCCAACCCTCCCAACCATGGCCGGATCCGGCTCGCAAGGTGATAACCCACAGGTATAGGGGATCGCAACAGTTTTCGAAGGTAGAGTATTCAACCCAAATTTATTGATTCGACACAAGGGGAGTCAAAGAATATTCTCAAGTATTAGCAGCTGAGTTGTCAATTCAACCACACCTGGAAACTTAATATCTGCAGCAAAGTGTTTAGTAGCAAAGTAATATGACAGTAATGATAATGGTAGAAAAAGGTAACAATAGTAAAAGTAATGTTTTTGGTATTTTGTAGTGACGATAGCAATAGCAACGGAAAAGTAAATAATCGGAGAACAATATATGGAAAGCTCGTAGGCAATGGATCGGTGATGGAGAATTATGCCGGATGCGGTTCATCATGTAACAGTCATGGCCTAGGGTGACACAGAACTAGCTCCAGTTCATTGATGTAATGTAGGCATGTATTCGGAATATATTCATAAGTGCTTATGGAAAAGAACTTGCATGACATCTTTTGTCCTACCCTCCGGTGGCAGCGGGGTCCTTACAGAAACTAAGGGATATTAAGGACTCCTTTTAATAGAGAACTGGAACAAAGCATTAACACATAGTGAATACATGAACTCCTCAAACTACGTTCATCATCGGTAAGTATCCCGATTATAGTCACTTCGGGGTTAACGGATCATAACACATAATAGGTGACTATAGACTTGCAAGATAGGATCAAGAACACTCATATATTGATGAAAACATAATATGTTCAGATCTGAAATCATGGCACTCGGGCCCTAGTGACAAGCATTAAGCATAGCAAAGTCATAGCAACATCAATCTCAGAACATAGTGGACACTAGGGATCAAACCCTAACAAAACTAACTCGATTACATGATAGATGCCATCCAACGCATCACCGCCCAGAAAACCTACGATGGAATTACTCACGCACGGCGGTGAGCATCATGAAATTGGTGATGGAGGATGGTTGATGATGACGATGGCGATGGATTCCCCTCTCCGGAGCCCCGAATGGACTCCAGATCAGCCCTCCCGAGAGGTTTTAGGGCTTGGCGGTGGCTCCGTATTGTAAAACGCGATGATTTCTTCTCTCTGATTTTTTCTCCCTGAAACTCAATATATGGAGGTGGAGTTGGAGTCGGAGAGGCAACATGGGGCGCACAAGGTAGGGGGGTGCTCCCTAGGGGGGCAGGCGTGCCCCCCACCCACGTGGAGGGATGGTGGGCCCCCTGGCCTTCATCTTTGGCAGGTATTTTTCTTATTTTCTGAAAAGTGGCTCCGTGAAGTTTCAGGTCATTCCGAGAAAGTTTGCTCCTGCACATAAATAACACCATGGTAGTTCTGCTGAAAACAGCGTCAGACCGGGTTAGTTCCATTCAAATCATGCAAGTTAGAGTCCAAAACAAGGGCAAAAGTGTTTGGAAAAGTAGATACGTTGGAGATGGATCACCTCCTCGAAGCTTAAACCTTTGCTTGTCCTCAAGCAATTCAGTTGATAAACTGAAAGTGATAAAGAAAAACTTTTACAAACTCTGTTTGCTCTTGTTGTTGTAAATATGTAAAGCCAGCATTCAAGTTTTCAGCAAAGATTATAACTAACCACATTCACAATAATGCATAGGTCTCAAGTTTACTCATATCAATAGCATAATCAACTAGCGAGCCATAATAATAAATCTCGGATGACAACACTTTCTCAAAACAATCATAATATGATATAACAAGATGGTATCTCGCTAGCCCTTTCTGAGACCGCAAAACATAAATGCAGAGCACCTTTAAAGACCAAGGACTGACTAGACATTGTAATTCATGGTAAAAGAGATCCAGTCAAGTCATACTAAATGTAAACTAACAGTAATGAATGCAAATGACAGCAGTCCTCTCCAACTGGTGCTTTTTAATAAGAGGATGATGCCTCAGCATAAAAGTAAATAGATAGGCCCTTCGCAGAGGGAAGCAGGGATTTGTAGAGGTGCTAGAGATCGGTTTTGAAACAGAGATGAATAGTATTTTGAGCGGTATACTTTCATTGTCAACATAACAACCAAGAGATGGCGATATCTTCCATGCTACAAACATTATAGGCGGTTCCCAAACAGAATGGTAAAGTTTATACTCCCCCTTCCACCAACAAGCATCAATCCATGGCTTGCTCGAAACAACGAGTGCCTCCAACTAATAAGAGTCCGGGGGGAGTTTTGTTTGCAATTATTTTGATTTAGTTTGCATAAAGCATGGGACTGGGTATCCCGGTGACCAGCCATTTATCTCGTGAGTGAGGAGCGGAGTCCACTCCTCTTGAAAATAACCCGCCTAACATGGAAGGTACGGACAGCCCTAGTTGACACATGAGCTATTCGAGCATACAAAACAGGATATTTATTTGAAGGTTTAGAGTTTGGCACATACAAATTTACTTGGAACGGCAGGTAGATACCGTATATAGGTAGGTATAGTGGACTCATGTGGAATAACTTTGGGGTTTAAGGGATTGGATGCACAAACAGTATTCCCGCTTAATATAGGTGAAGGCTAGCAAAATACTGGGAAGCGACCAACTAGAGAGCGACAACAGTCATGAACATGCATTAAAATTAATCAACACCGAATGCAAGCATGAGGAGGATATAATCCACCATGAACATAAATATTGTGAAGGCTATGTTGATTTTGTTTCAACTACATGTGTGAACATGTGCCAAGTTAAGTCACTTAAATCATTAAGAGGAGGATACCACCCTATCATACCACATCATAACCATTTCAATAGCATGTTGGCACGCAAGGTAAACCATTATAACTCATAGCTAATCAAGCATGGCACAAGAAACTATGATCTCTAATTGTCATTGCAAACATGTTTATTCATAATAGTCTGAATCAGGAACGATGAACTAATCATATTTACAAAAACAAAAGAGGTCGAGTTCATACCAGCTTTTCTCATCTCAGCCAGTCCATCATATAACATCATAATTGCCTTTCACTTGCATGACCGAACGATGTGAATAATAATAGTGCACGTGCATTGGACTAAGTTGGAATCTGCAGGCATTTTATAAACAGGAGAAGACAAGGCAATATGGGCTCTTTTTGTCAGATCAACAATAATGCAAATAAGAGCCACTTCAACAGTTTAATTATGGTCTTCTCCTATCGACCCCCAAAGAAAAGAAAAGAAAAGAAATAAAACTATTTACACGGGAAAGCTCCGAACAAGCAAAAGAAGAATAGGAAATATTTTTGGGTTTTATTTTTAATTACGACTACAAGCATGGAAAGTAAATTAATTAAAAGCTACAACTAATTTTTTTGGTTTTTCTTAAGGTTTGTTAAACACACAAGAAGAAAACATAAAAAGGAAAATAAACTAGCATGGATGATATAATGAAAAAGTATGAGCACCGACATCTAGCAATGAGTTTGTGAACATAAATGTAATGTCAGTGGGAAATACGTACTCCCCCAAGCTTAGGCTTTTGGCCTAAGTTGGTCTATGGCCACAGCTGGCCTGGCGGATATCCATAATAGTAGCTGGGGTCATACTGCGATGCAGCAGCTATCGCCTGCTGAGCTGCAACGAGGCGACGAGCGGCCTCCTCTCTCCTCTCGTACTCATCTGCCTCCTCTCTGGAAATAGTATATCCTCCTCTTGCCTGATAATCAAAGAAGGCAGGAGCAGGGAGAGTAATATGGACAGCACGGTGTCTGTCAAAGATTAGTCGATATTGGAGAGGTGATTCGTTCCTCTGGACAAACTGGTGGTGAACCATAGCATTAAAATCTAGATAACCAGGAGGTAATTCAATATCATCTTCGCGTATGGCTATACCAAGAAAATTAGCTATGCGGGTTGCATAAATTCCTCCAAAGAAATCTCCATTATGTCTATTAAGATGCAACCTACATGCAACAATGGCTCCCAAATTATATGATTTTTCTCCTAACACAGCATTCCTAGGAATACTAAGATCGGGGAGACACATGTGACATGCCTAATCTTTACCATTAATGCATCTACCTATGAAGAGAGCAGAATAATGTATAGCAGGAAAGTGAATGCTCCCTATGGTAGCTTGTGTAATATCTCTAGATTCTCCCACAATTATTCTAACAAGAAAATCTCTAAATTCAGATTTGCGAGGATCCCTTATACTACCCCATTGTGGAAGTTTGCAAGCAGTGGTAAAATCCTCTAAGTACATAGTGTAAGATTTATCATAAAGATCAAACAGGACAGTTGGAGAATTAAGTGAAGTTGAAAATTCAAACCTCCTCACAAAGGTACTGGTGAGATAGTGATACTGGCTGCACTTCTCTTCCTCGAAGCTCACAAGATCAGCATTATGCAAATATGCGTTAATTTTTTCCTTAATTCCCGCTCGATCCATAAAGTTCTCAGAAGGCCATTCACAAGGACGCACTGGAGCGTCTCTTGGTGGCTCTTCATCAGCATCACGCATTGCAAGCCTGGGTCCTTGCTTCCTTGAAGAACCACCTTGGAACATTTTCCTAAGCATATTTCTTCCTTTGAAAAATTTTAGTAACTTCAAAATAAAAGTAAACCAGACTCAATAATATTGATAGCAACTACTCCTACAAGTGCCTAGGGCCTATATCATGCATCAAAACTACTTTTGACCATATAAATTTGACATGCAAGCTCAAGAACAGGGTCACCTAAGCAACACAAATTTGCAATGACTAAAGCACTAGAACAAAAACTAATTGGACCAATGGAGGAGTCACATACCAAGGAACAATCTCCCCAAGCAGTTCTGTGAGAGGTGCTTTGAGCAAGGAGATTGAAAATGGCAGCAAAATGAGCTAGATCTCGTGCTTGAGCTAGATATTCGTGTTTGTGGGAGGAAGATGAAGTGTGTGGGTGCAGGAATAAGTGGAGGAGGGCCACTGTGGGCCCACGAGGCAGGGGGCGCGCCCTAGAGGGGTAGGCACGCCCTCCACCCTCGTGGCAAGGTGGTTGACCCCCCTGGTGTGTTCTCAGTTGCATAAATCCTCAAATATCCTAGAAAAAAATCATATTTAATTTCCAGGGCATTTGGAGAACTTTTATTTTCGAGGTATTTTTATATTGCACGAATAATTAGATAACAGACAAAAAATATTTATTTTTATTTTATTTAATATAAATAACAGAAAGTAAAAGTGGGGTACAGAAGGTTGTGCCTTCTAGTTTCATCCATCTCATGATCATCAAAAGGAATCCACTAACAAGGTTGATCAAGTCTTGTTAATGAACTCATTCCGAATAACATGGAACCGGAGAAATTTCGAATAACACTATGTTACCTCAACGGGGATATGCACATCCCCAATAATAAGAATATCATATTTCTTCTTGACAGTAGGAAGAGGAAATTCAAAACCTCCAAATATAATCGATGGAATTTTTCCAATAGAGTTGATACTATGAACTTGAGGTTGTTTCCTCGGAAAGTATACCGTACGCTCATTGCCATTAACATGAAAAGTGACATTGCCTTTAGTGCAATCAATAACAGCCCCTGCAGTACTCAAAAAGGGTCTTCCAAGAATAATAGACATACTATCGTCCTCGGGAATATCAAGAATAAGAAAGTCCGTTAAAATAGTAACGTGTGCAACTACAACAGGCACATCCTCACAAATACTGGCAGCTATAGCAGTTGATTTATCAACCATTTTCAAAGATATTTCTGTAGGTGTCAACTTATTCAAATCAAGTCTATGATATAAAGAGAGAGGCATAACACTAACACCGGCTCCAAGATCACATAAAGCAGTTTTAACATAGTTTCTTTTAGTTGATCATGGTATAGTGGGTACAACTGGATCTCCAAGTTTCTTTGGTATTCCACCCTTAAAAGTATAATTAGCAAGCATGGTGGAAATTTCAGCTTCTGGTATCTTTATTTTATTTGTAATAATATCTTTCATGTACTTAGCATAAGGATTGGTTTTGACCATAGCAGTTAATCGCATACGCAAAAAGATAGGTCTAATCATTTCAGCAAAGCGCTCGAAATCCTCATCATCCTTTTTCTTGGATGGTGTGGGAGGAAAAGGCATGGGTTTCTGAACCCAAGGCTCTCTTTCTTTACCATGTTTCCTAGCAACAAAATCTTTCTTATCATAAAGTTGATTCTTTGATTGTGGGTTATCAAGATCAACAGCAGGTTCAATTTCTATGTCATTATCATTACTAGGTTGAGCATCATTATGAACATTATTATTAACATTATCATTAGTTTCAGGTTCATTACCAGATTGAATTTCAGCATCAGAAATAGAAATATTGTTTGGATTCTCAGGTGTTTCAACAATAGGATCACTAGAAGCATGCAAAGTCTTGTCATTTTTCTTTTTCTTCTGTTTAGAAGAACTAGGTACATCTATATTATTTCTCTGAGAATCTTGCTCAATCTCTTAGGATGGCCTTCAGGATACAAAGGTTCATGAGTCATTCTACCAGTTCTAGTAGCCACTCTAACATCATAATCATTATCTTTACTACTCAATTCATTGAGCAAATCATTTTGAGCTTTAAGTACTTGTTCTACTTGAGTGGTAACCATGGAAGCATGTTTACTAATAAGTTTAAGTTCACCTTTAACATTAGCCATATAATCACCCAAGTGTTCAAGCATATTTGAATTGTATTTCAATTGTTTACCAAAATAAGCATTAAAGTCTTCTTGCTTAGCCATAAATATATGAAACTCATCTAAGCATGGGCTAGCAAATTTAGTAAATGGGATTACAGCTTTATCATATCTATAGACAGAATTTACCTTTACTACCTGTGTCGGGTTATCAAGACCATGAGTTTCTTCAATAGGTAAAGGACTAAGGTTATATGTTTCTTCAACAGGCGGTAAATTAAGACCATGTACTTCTTCAATAGGAGGTAAAATCTTAACATCTTCAACTTTAATACCTTTTTCTTTCATAGATTCCTTTGCCTCTTGCATATCTTCAGGACTGAGAAATAGAATACCCCTCTTATTCGGAGTTGGTTTAGGAATTGGCTCAGGAATTGGCTCTGGAGGTGTCCAATTATTTTCATTTGTCAACATATTATTCAATAGAATTTCAGCTTCATCCGGTGTTCTTTCCCTGAAAACAGAACCGGCACAACTATCCAGGTAATCTCTGGAGGTATCGGTTAGTCCATTATAAAAGATATCAAGTATTTCATTTTTCTTAAGAGGATGATCAGGCAAAGCATTAGGTAATTGGAGAAGCCTCCCCCAAGCTTGTGGGAGACTCTCTTCTTCAATTTGCACAAAATTATATATATCCCTTAAAGCAGCTGGTTTCCTATGAGCAGGGAAATATTTAGCGAAGAAGTAATAAATCATATCCTGGGGACTACGCACACAACCAAGATCAAGAGAATTAAACCATATCTTAGCATCACCCTTTAATGAGAACGGAACTATTTTAAGGATGTAAAAGTAACGAGTTCTCTCATCTTTAGTGAACAGGGTGGCTATATCATTTAATTTAGTAAGATGTGCCACAACAGTTTCAGATTCATAACCATGAAAAGGATCAGATTCAACCAAAGTAATTATATCTGGATCAATAGAGAATTCATAATCCTTATTAGTAACAAAGATAGGTGAAGTAGCAAAAGCAGGGTCAGGTTTCATTCTAGCATTTAGAGATTCCTTACTCCATTTAGCTAATAATCTTTTGAGTTCAGTTCTATTTTGGCACGCTAAAATAGCTAAGGAAGCTTCTTGATCAAAGACATAGCCCTTAGGAATAACAAGTGATTCTTCAACATCACTTTCATCAATATCATCAGATTCAATATTTTCAATCTCTCTAGCCCTAGCAAGTTGTTCATCAAGAAAATCACTAAGTGGCATAGTAGTATTAGGCATAGAGGTAGTTTCATCATAAGTATCATGCATAGAAGAAGTGGCATCATCAATAACATGCGACATATCAGAACGAATAGAAGAAGCAGGTGTAGGTGTCGCAAACTTACTCATAATAGAAGGTGAATCAAGTGCAGAGCTAGATGGCAGTTCCTTACCTCCCCTTGTAGTTGAGGGATAGATCTTGGTTTTTGGATCTCTCAAGTTCTTCATAATGATAAGCAGATATATATATCCCATGTGACTCAAATAATAGAGCTATGCTCCCCAGCAACGGCACCAGAAAATAGTCTTGATAACCCACAAGTATAGGGGATCGCAACAGTTTTCGAGGGTAGAGTATTCAACCCAAATTTATTGATTCGATCCAAGGGGATCCAAAGCATATTCTCAAGTATTAGCAGCTGAGTTGTCAATTCAACCACACCTGGAAACTTAATATCTATAGCAAATTGTTTAGTAGCAAAGTAATATGATAGTAATGATAATGGTAGAAAAAGGTAACAGAAGTAAAAGTAATGTTTTTGGTATTTTGTAGTGATGATAGCAATAGCAACGGAAAAGTAAATAAGCGGAGAACAATATATGGAAAGCTCGTAGGCAATGGATCGGTGATGGAGAATTATGCCGGATGCGGTTCATCATGTAACAGTCATGGCCTAGGGTGACACGGAACTAGCTCCAGTTCATTGATATAATGTAGGCATGTATTCCGAATATAGTCATACATGCTTATGGAAAAGAACTTGCATGACATCTTTTGTCCTACCCTCCCATGGCAGCGGGGTCCTTACGGAAACTAAGGGATATTAAGGCCTTCTTTTAATAGAGAACTGGAACAAAGCATTAACACATAGTGAATACATGAACTCCTCAGACTACGGTCATCACCGGTAAGTATCCCGATTATTGTCACTTCGGGGTTAACAGATCATAACACATAATAGGTAACTATAGACTTGCAAGATAGGATCAAGAATACTCGTATATTGATGAAAACATAATAGGTTCAGATCTGAAATCATGGCACTCGGGCCCTAGTGACAAGCATTAAGCATAGCAAAGTCATAGCAACATCAATCTCAGAACATAGTGGACACTAGGGATCAAAGCCTAACAAAACTAACTCGATTACATGATACATCCCATCCAACCCATCACTGTCCAGCAAGCCTACGATGGAATTACTCACGCACGGCGGTGAGCGTCATGAAATTGGTGATGGAGGATGGTTGATGGTGACGATGGCGACGGATTCCCCTCTCCGGAGCCCTGAACGGACTCCAGATCGGCCCTCCCGAGAGGTTTTAGGGCTTGCACTACAAAAAAATACACTTCCATGATGATACGTGTTTGTCACAGTAGGTCGCATTTTCAGTCATGCAAGTACATCCATGACGATTTTATGACAGAATCAAGATAGTCATACCTGTGTTGTCGTGGAAGTGTTCCATGACATTACCAAAATTATCATCACGAAAGTGTCCAATTCCATGACGATAAATCCCGCGTCACAGAAGTGCTTTCGTCAAGGGTGACCGACACGTGGCATCCATCATAATGGAACGTTGTTAAGCTATCGGGTCGGGTTTTGGAACCGATAACTCGTTAACAGCCCCGACCAATGGGGATTTTCCACATGTAAAATCATCATTGGCTGGAGGAAACACGTGTCAGCTCATCGTTGGGACAAATGTCATCCACTCATTGGACAGAAGGCGCCTATGATACATCGACACGTGGCACGGCCCAACAGAGGCCCATTCCTGTGAAAAGGCCGGCTCGTTTGACTTGGTCAAAAGGTGGCGGGCCGGCCCATGTAAAGCCTGTTAACGGCCGGTTCGCATATAGCCCATTTACAGCCCGCTAACCCAAGGCCCGTTACGCCCTATCCGAATTAGGCCCAGTAGCGTCATCTGGGCCACCCAATATGATTCCAGCCCGTTTTCACTTCTGGCCCATGTATGGCCCATGACGTCTTTCGGTCCATATGAGGTCCTATGTAACTCTTGGCCTATTAACGGCCCATGGTGAAACTGGCCCGTAATGAACAGTGTATCACTTTACACCCATTAACGGCCCGTGGTGAAACTGGCCCGTAATGAATAGTGTATCACTTTATACCCATTAACGGACCGTTATTCCGTTGGGCCGTTTCCAGCCCATGTTATCTTTCCGCCTTCTCAGAGCCCATTTATTCTTGGGCTCATTTCCAACATTCGTTTACTTACGGTCCTATAGTGTCATTTTCTGCTTGTGGGCCAAATTCAGCTCGTGGTTACAGTCGGCCCGTTTGTGGTCTGTTAATACGTTGGGCCGTTTTCATAGCGTCATGAAATACGACCTATTAATGATGGCCCATTATGGTCGGCCCATGAACGGACGATTCCAACTCTAGCCCGTTTACGGCCATAATGCGGTCTGTTTGGCCCATGTTTGGCCAATCGATCATACGGCCCTTATAAGGCCCATTGATGATACGACCCGCAGAAGGCCCATTGTTTCTATGGCCCGTAGAAGGCCCACTATTTCTACGGCTAGTAGGAGGCCTAGTGTCACTACAGTAAATATTAGCCCATGGTTATTGTGGCCTAGTTTAAAAAATAGGTTATTGGAGCCACTAGCTAACCGCGGAAAAAGAACTGCAATGACTACAAGCAAACAAATAAACAAGACAACAAGGAAATAAATAAGCAAGCAACTAATGCTAGGCTATCACGGCTATTACACATATTACATCCACTGGGCATCAAAGTTTGCCACCAGTGCAAATATAGGGAACAAAGCAGCATATCATATACACTAGTTGTCAAAGATGGCAACCAGCGCAAATAAATGCCGCAGCAAAACAAATCCAGAACCGAAACCACTTCAAAAGATCTCCAGAAACAATATCCTGGGTACCCATAATGCTGGCAAGATGCTTAGCAAGCTTATTAACTTTCTCTTGTTTGGCGCTTAAATCCTCCAGCGCTTGCTGTTGCACCAGAAAATATGCATCTGAATTCTGCAAGGACTTCCTTAGTCCTTCAGCTTCCTGTCGCAGCACATCTGATCGATGTATTTCAACCTGAAGTTGAGACTCAAGAAGACGAGCTAATTCAGGCAGCGAGTTCGAAGATCTTGTGCCAGCAGTAGTGGCCAGTAACTCGAACACTACATCAAGACAGGACTTTTGCGTTCCCTCACTATCGTCAAGATAGTTTTTATCAGTTTTCTTGGAGACCAACAGGGATGTCTCACTATCTTGAACCTTATATGCATTACTTCCTTTACCATTGGATAACGCGGTACTGTTCTCCAATATTTTGTCCGCATTCTAAAAGAGAAACAAGCATACACATCACATGTTTACCATGTTGTATATGAAACTCATTTTGGTAAATGAGTTCAGTAGTAAAGTGGACAGGATAACAGCATGAAACAAACATATATCTATGTACCATGGTCACTTTATGGTCTATATCATTCTAGTTTTTGTTGCCAAATCAAGATAGAGACACATCTCAAATAATATTTGTTCAAGACAAAGCAGAATAGACAAAATATAAGTCCGGGTAACTATAGAGCAATAACAACACTTGTAATGTGCGTGACATGAGAACATAGCTGTTTATTCAATTGAAACTGAAATCAACATAGAGCAGGTTACAACAGCAAACCAGTTAAAGAAACAGGTTTAAAACATACTTGTTGCGCCATTGGAGTTTCAATTCCATCCTACAAATTTGAAAATAGTTGGTATGAGTAAATACAATAATGCAAGAGCAAACGAGTATGAACCATAGCTACAGAACCTGACCTTAGAACAAATCTTCTTCTCCTTTAAGCGTTTACTTGGGATTCGGAGTGGTGGTCCTCGTGCTTTGGGCACTGCAGTTCCCTTACTAACTGCTCGTGTTTGGGTGCTCTGTGGTGGAGACGGTGCTGTGTCAACTGGAACTGGGTTACTGTCTGTCGGGGTTGGGGTTAGAAGGGGTGTAGCTGGTTCTCTGTCCAATTGGTAGGGGTACAATCTGCGAGAGTCTAGGTTATGTGTGGTGGATCTGGTCCTTGGGCAAGTATAACCGTGGTTCTATCTGCATCAACTGGTACCACTATCTTTTCTGAAGACCGTGTTGTTACTCTCTTAGATACTGCCATCACGCTCTCCAATTCAAATGGCTGATAAACAAGAAAAGTAATTGAGAGTATAGACATTGTATGATAGACAGGTGCAATGGATAGTGGGGAATAAATGAGGGCATGAACTAATTCATATTTATGTTGTCTAACCAAACAAGATAGCATGACACAATTTCACATTATGATGGCTAACTAAACAGGATAGCATGACACAATTTCACATTATGATGGCTAACTAAAAAAGATGGAAAGAAATAGTTTAAAATATGAGACTATGTAAACAGGATGACATGACATAACTATAAAATGTGTTTATTAAATAGGTTGGCATGCCATAATTCACATACATTCACAGATAGAATGCCATAATTCAAAATATGATGACTGTAAACACTAAACAGGATGAGATGATATAACTATATGATGTCTTTATTAAATGGGTTGCCATGCCATAATTCAGATAGATGATGTGTATGTACTATGTAAACATGATGGCATGATATAATTCAAATGTATGATTTATATAGTAAGCAAGTAAGTAGATGGCAATCCATATATTATGTAAAAACTAAGACATGAAGACAACATGCATGACATGGGTAATATAACACTGCCAAGTTTGAGCATAGACCTCAGGGGGAAATAGGACTGGTCATCAGTCTTTGAATCCTCCTCTAAGGAGCTCTCTGTAACCAGCAAGATGTCTGCTTCAGCATGTAGCATTGTCTGCTCTGAATACCTTGTTTTCACTCCAGATACTTCCATCACCGCTTCAAATGGTTGATGCATAGGAAGAGTAGTTGAATATACAAACGTTGTCGACAAATGGAACACGTAATACAAAAAAATGATAGCATGATATAATTCACATACATGATAATTGGCTAAACAGCATGGCATTGCATAATTCACATATATAATGCCTTTGCAACAAGATAGCATTGTATAATTCACATATATAATGTCTTGCAACAAGATGGCAATGCATAATTCAGATATATGGTAATTAGACACCAAACAGGTGGCATTCACACAAAGCATGTCTAAACTAATCAAATGACATGGCAATGCGAGGCACCATATGCATGATATGAGCAACATAACCCTGCCAAATTAGAGCATACACCTCGGGGGGGATAGGACTGGTCATCTGTCTCTGAATCCTCCTCTGAGGAGCTATCCGTAACCAGCGAGATATGTGCTTTGTCAGATAGCATAGTCTGCTCTGAAGACCTTGTTTTCACTCCAGAATTTGCCATCACCGTGTCAAATGGCTTATGCACACGAAGAGCTGTTGAATGTACTAATATTGTTGACAAATGTAATATGTAATGGAAAAAAGGATGGCATGATATAATTTACATATAAGATGACTGGCTAAGCAGGATGGCATTGCAAAATTCACATATATGATGCCCAGCTAAACAAGATGGCGTTGCATAATTCACATAAACGATGAATAAACTAAACAGATGGCATTAGCACAAAGGATGTCTAAACTAAGCAGATGCCATATTTGATGTATAAAGTAAGCAATGCAAGACACCATATGCATGATATAACCAGCATCAGCATGCCAAGTTAGAGCGAAGACCTCAGGGGGGTAAATAGGAGTTGTCTTCTCCTTCTGAATCCTCCTCAGGACAGATATCTTCCTCTCGATTACAATCCAAAATGCATGGAGGGGGGCTGCCTTTGCGCCTACCATGGAGCGACGTCTGCATGAAATTTTATTGCCACGCGAGGCTCGTCTCTTTTGCTCTACATGTTCAGTTCCATTGTTTACAATAACTGTCATGCATAGGAATAAAACATAGTGAGATTATGTAAGGAGTGCATGCGGAAATCCAGAGTGATGGTAGCAACCTGTGGATAGACCCAAAACCAATAATAACATGCAGATAATGGCTTTAGTTAAAAAATACAGATAATGGCGTCTTTACTGTTTGTTTCCCACCCAACATGAAACTCATAGTAGACACCGGAGATTAACTAGATAGTAGATAGATAATATTGATAGCGGCCCCAATATGTACCCCACAACCAATGAAAAACTCAAGTTTGACCATTAGATTGGAGCTGACTCAGAGTCTAATCGGTGAATAGGACGATAAAGTAGCATGTAATATTAAGCGATGCATAACGTAAGCAGACACAAAATAGCGCGACCTCTCTTGCGGACCCGTGTAGTCCTCGAGGTCATCTGCTCGGTTGATGATGATAATGCAGTTTTCATGGCTGCCAGCGATGGGGAAGAATATCTGAGGCAGCGAAAGGTAGTCTGGAGGCCGGATCCCTGCTGTGTTGGACCCTTCTGTCATTGGAGCAGCTGGGGTGGACAACGGCGCAGCAGGACCGGGACAAACCATGCAAGGTTTTCTTTGACAACTATTTGTAAGAGAAGTAATTCTGTAAGGGCTCGTTTGAATTGGAGGATTCCAACAATGCAGGGTTAGGAAATAGACAGGAATAGGATAGGAATGCACGTGCCAAACAGAGAATTTAGAAACACAGGATTTCTGCCAATCTGGGTGCTTGATTCACAACAATTGGAAGATCACAGGATGCAAAGAAGCATGATGAGATTAAGTCAAACCACAAGAAATTCTATTATGCTACTATCTCTTAGTCTTGTGCTTCATGAATAGGAATTTGAAAAGGAGGACAAGTGAAAATTAAAATTCCTACGTTTTTTCTTTCAAGGAGACACTAAATGAACAAATCCGTGTGCTCAGTGCACAATATATATAACATGTAGAGTAAAAAAGAGATGCAACAAGTGTACAACCTCTTTGGCGAAGCCATGTCGATCTCAGCGTGATTGGGTTGGCCGGTGAGGATGCTCCGGCTGACTTTGCTGTCGGAGGAGGGGAAGAAGATCTTAGGCGTCTGGAGATGGAGCCCGAGGTACTGCTCCGCTGTGATGGAGGGTTTCGTCGTTGGAGCAGCTCCGATGAGTTGTACGACGCCGAGGCTGAAGCAGGACAAGAGAGACAACGAACAACGTTAACCTGAGTGAAATTCTAATATCATCTCCAATACATGACGTAAAATACATAACCACAAATTGCTAGATGTAAAATACACCAACCGCTCATCTCTGAACTTCACTTTTGAAACGGAACTTAACTGCCGAAACTGAACTTAACTGTCGAAACTGAACTTAACTGTCGAAACTGAATTTTGCTGTCGAAACTAAATTTTGCTGTCGAAACTGAACGCACTAGCAAGGTGAGGCTACACGTCGGTCGACTGACTTTTTCATCTCTGGTCAGTCGATTTTGCAGCCATTGGATACGAAATCAAGGGCCTGCGGTTCATCTTCAACCTCCACCCCCCTGAGCCGCCAGCCACCACCGGCCAAACAGCAGCCCCCCGCCGCCCGCAACCGGTGGTGCGCCGCCCCGCCCGCCCCGAAAACTCTCCCCACCGCCGGTCCACCGCTGCCCCGGCCATCCCTCTAGGCCCCCTTGTGCCGAGCTTTTTCTCCGGCGATCCCCACGCCACCGCCCCGCCAACGGCCTGCCACCGCCAGCGACCACCGCCCCCATCCTGAACCCTAAGATAGATAGTGGGGTACCTCTCCGGCGAACACCCC
>NC_041392.1:535272836-535274368 GCF_002162155.2 Triticum dicoccoides
CCTGAAAGTCGACTGACCCAAAAGTCGATTCAGTTGACTGAAGTGTAGCTAAATCGGAGCAGCATCGCAAGCAAGAGCAAGAGCGAGAGCAGCAGCGCGAGCAAGAGCAATAGCAAGAGCAGACCAGGCAGGGGACCGAGAGCAAGAGCAGAGCAGCAGCGCGAGTGAGAGCTAAAGCAGCAGCAGCTCCTATTGACGAGGACATCGCCGCCGAGGGATCGACACCGTGGAGGAAGTGGTCGGCGACGCCGCCGTGGATTGAGCCGCGCCGTGTCGACTCGGGACCGAGTGTCGGCAGCACCGTGAGATCGAATCAAGAAGAAAATCTGGTGATTAGTGTACAACCTCTTTGGTGGCGCCGATTAGGCCGCAGCTTCATCCGTGGAAATGGTGATGATGATGCTCTTTCGGTGGCGCAGGTGAAGATGGCGGTGTGGGAATAGAGGTGGCGCGAAAGACGAGGGGAACGTCGGGGCAGTGACCGTACGATGTCCATCCAACGGTCGTCGTGCTTCTTCAACCTCTGGTTTTCTTTTGCTCCAGCCGCCCAAAGCAGCGCCGGTCGTGCCGCCTGCTCCTGCCTCCCGTGGCCGGATGTGCTGCCACGGAGGCCTCACCGCCCGCTACTACTCCCACCGCTGGCCAGGCCATCCCTCCACTCACCCACACCCCCTGTTATTCTGCAGCAACAGCAGCGCAGCCGAACCAGTGAACCCTCGTACTCCTCTCCGTGTGTGCATCCACTGCAGCGTCTTCCCCGGCTCCGCGTCGTCCCCTTCCTAGGCCTCGCCGTCGTCCACCGCCCAGGTGCTCTCAGCATGGTGTGGTCAACGTGGTCAAGGAACGACTTCCATTGGACGTGGACTGTACGTGGAGAGGCTGACAGCTGGGTTCACAGTAGCCGCAAGGAAGTGCCTCCTTATTATGCGCAAAATAATTATTCCTCCACCTAACAGTGGGGACCCACTGGACGGGCCACCGTATTTTGCGAAAAAAATGATTCGCCCCCTGAGTGCTGGGACCCACGAGCTACATCTTCGCACGCAAGGAAGTACTGCAGAACAGAGGAAACAAACCTCCTACGGTCAAAATGGGGGTTCTGTTGATCGGGAGGGGTGTGGCGTAGCGCAAAACGGAGGAAACGGACCTCCTACAGTCGAAACGGGGGTCTTGTTGATCGGGAGGGGTGTTGCGTACCGCAAAACGGACAAAACGAACCTCCTACGGTCGAAACAGGGGTCCTGTTCATCGCGAGGGGTGTGGGGTACCGCAAAATGGGACTCCATGGGATACTGTTCATCTCCACCGTCAACCTCCTCCAGCCTCCACGGGCTACTGTCGACCTCCTCCAGCCTCCACGGGCTCCTGTTCATCCAGCCTCCACCGCGTGCAACTCCACCGGCTACTGTTCAACCACCCCTCCACCGTCTACTGTTCATCCAGCCCTCCACACCACGGGATCCTGTTGAACCACCCCTCCACGGGCACCCCTCCACCGTCTATTGTTCATCCAGCCCTCCACCACACCATGG
>NC_041392.1:535274775-535281247 GCF_002162155.2 Triticum dicoccoides
TCACTGTTCATCCAACCGATCGGCTTCGGTTAGAAGCAGTAGCGAAGGAATCGCTCGATCGGGTTCAGTTAACAGCCATTGATCGATCGCTCAGGTTCAGTAACGCGTAGCCTGAAGTGCAATCGCTCGGGTTCAGTTAGAGCCCAATGCTTCGCTCGGGTTCAGTTAGTGCCAACGCGTCGCACACACGCGCGTACGTGTACGAGAAAAACGCGCATCGCTCGGCCCCCGACCTCCCACCGTAACCGGGAACTCCCCGAAATTTTCCTCGCCCTCGCTTCTACCACTATTTTTCTGTCATGGACGGCGCAAAGAATGTCATGCAGCTGCGTCTCCGGCCCGCCCAGGATGAAAAGCATATTTTCTGTCATGATTTTTTGTCATAGAAGTAGGAGCCCACCACATCTATGATGATACCGGGTTTTGTCACAACTATTGTCATAGAAGTGTCATATGTATGACAGAAAAGAATTCGTTCGGCCCAAAATTTCACGGATGTGTCTTTTTTTTGTAGTGTTGGCGGCGGCTCCGTATCGTAAAATGCGATGATTTCTTCTCTTTGATTTTTTTCTCCCCAAAACTCAATATATGGAGGTGGAGTTGTAGTCGGAGAGGCAACAGGGTACCCATGAGGTAGGGGGCGCGTCCCCACCCTCGTGGAGAGACGGTGGGCCCCCTGGCCTTCATCTTTGGCAGATATTTTTCTTATTTTCTGAAAAGTGGCTCCGTGAAGTTTCAGGTCATTCCGAGAACGGTTGCTCCTGCACATAAATAACACCATGGTAATTCTGCTAAAAACAGCGTCAGTCTGGGTTAGTTCCATTCAAGTCATGCAAGTGGGTGGCTTCCTCCGTTACGGAGAAGAATGTCAAAGAGCTCCGGGAGGCGGGGTACCTGGTGACGAACATCGTGCACAGGCTCCCCTCAAAAGAACAAGCCATCCGTACTCCGGAGCCCGGTGAGAGAGTGGTATTCATCCCCCACTTCCTCCATGGACTAGGGTTTCCTCTCCATCCTTTCGTCCATGGCCCCATGTTCTATTATGGGCTGGATTTCCATGACCTAGCCCCAAATTCCTTCCTCCACGTCTCAGCATTTATCGTCGTGTGCGAGGCTCTCCTCCACATCCCCCCACTTCGGCCTATGTCTCAAGGTTTTTAATGTGAAGCTGAAAGTGGTCGACGGGCAGCATGCAGACTGCGGCGGGGCCATGGTGAGCAAGCTCACCAACATCACCTGGCCCAAAGGGCTTTTGTGGATACCGTCAAGATATGGCAACAGGAGTGGTTCTATATCACCTAACCTAGGGGCGCCACCTGGGCGGCCACTCCTGAGTTTAGATCCGGACCCCCAATGCGGCTTGCATCATGGGTCAACAAGGGCCTGGACTGGGCGTCCACTGACAAAGTGATGATGCTGCAAAAGTGCATCAAAAATATGATAGAGAAGAACACCACCCTCATTGATGTGATTCAGGTGATGCTTTTCCGCCGGATTCTCCCCTGCCAGCGTTGACCCTCCATATGTGGGAGTTCAATCCAGAGGATTCACGGACCCTGCAGCAATTCTTCGGCATGACGCATGAAGATATATGGAAGCTGCTCTTCAAGGCCCACAAGTCGTGGCCGGAGACGACCAATGACATCGGCCTCGACTGCGCTCATCCAGCCACACCAGTAAGTTCTATAGCTTCTGAATACAACTTTGGTTTGTAAATCCAAGGGTATGCTAAACCTTGCATACTTCAATTAGGGCTGGACAAAGAAGGCAGAGCGCATACGATGTCCAGATTTGCTAACGAGGATGCTGGTCTCGATGCCGTACCAGGCGCTAGAGAAGAAGACCAAGAAGAAGGGCAAGGAGTCCAAAAGTGTCTTTCGCCGAAGAGGTACCTCGGACGCTGCGTTCGGAGATACTGGAGGTCCCTCCTCCCACGAGGGAGATGAAGACAAGGAGGAAGAGGAGGAGGAGGAGAGCAATTCTCCCCTCAACGGAGGGAAGAAGATAAAGGGGTCCTCTGTGGGACTAGAGGCAGAGGCGTCCAAGAGGGGGAAGATTTCCCTTTCGGACGAATCGCACTCGGACGCCGAAGACATCCCTGAGTGGCGCCCCAGGCCAAAGCCCCTAGCCGGATCATAAGTATCTAAGGACACCGTAAAAATTTCTGGTTTCATGCTTTATAGCTTGAACATATGTAATTGTGTGCTACAGTCCGGCTCGCGATCTTCCCCAACTATCATCGTCTTCAGGGAATTCCCTGAGGGCGAATATGATGGAGAGCGAGATGCCTCCACAGGCCTCCTCACTCACTTCCACGGACAACACCGAAGTGTTGTCCCGAAGAACCTTTCCAAGCCATGGAGAGGTGCGGGGGGCGCCCAGACGGTGCCATAGGGTAACACCTCGGCTGCCGAAAACATGGGGGAACCAACCCCCATGGAAACTGGCGACGGCGGCCATGCCCAATTTGGCCACCAATCGAATACCATGCCGGCGTACCGTATGGCTCTGGAATTGAGTGAGCAGCCTTCTTTGAAGGAAGGGGGTGCGTTGACTCCACCGGTGACCTCTATCAATCCAGAGGCGCCGGATACTCTAATGGAAGTACTTCAGCGTGCTTCCATTGTGGAAGACCACCGTACTCTTATGGGTACGGTGGTTAAGAAGTTTCTGTCTACTAGAAGCGGATTGCACGAAGCCTTTACCAGCCTACTAACAGGATTTGAGGTATGTAAATTAATATTCCTTAGCTGCTTTGTATATGCAAAAAACATGCTTGTGTATAGATAGTAGCCCTTGAGACTCTGTTCGTCTTTTGCAAAGAAAGGTCGAATAGAGGATCAAGTAGTATTCACAGGAGATAAAAAACGTGTCTATGTTGATAAATAGGCTTCTCTATTAGCGGCAATCGCCCAGGCCGCCGAAGTGCCCGAGCTTAAGCAGAAGCTGGAGCTGGCTGATGAAGAACTCATCTGCACCAACAAGCGGTTGGAGGAAACGCAAGGTATGCGGTACCTATATATGTGTCTGGAATGATATGAGCGCTAGTTTGTTATCTTAAGGAGTTTTATGGTTATACTCATAGTGAATGCATCTGAGGTCGAATCTATAACACCCTCGATGCGACTATATCTCCCACGTGTCGAGGCATGACTTAGAGGCATAATCGCATTGAAGGCATATGTCGCAAGTTAGGCAATCTTCACAACATCCCATGTAATATAAATAATAAAGGGGAGAAAACATAGTTGGCTTACACTCGCCACGTCAATCAAGTACATAAATAACATTACATCAACCAAACACTCATGGCCCGGCTACGACGCCAAAATAAAAGAGAACCCAACATGCGACACGGTCCCAATCACCCCCAACTAGGCACCACTACTGATCATCAGGAAAGGAAACATAGTAACGTTGAGAGTCTTCGTCGAACTCCCACATGAGCTCAAACGCGTTACCTGGAGTGGAATCCTCAGGCCCTGCATCTGGTGTAATAGTAATCTGTGAGCCACAGGGACTCAGCAATCTCGCACCCTCGCGATCAAGACTATTTAAGCTTATAGGTAAGGCAAGGTAAAATATATGTGGAGCTGAAGCAAGCGACTAGCAAGTATGGTGGCTATCCTATTCGCAAAAGAGAGCGAGAAGAGGAGGCAAAGCGCGAGTGAGAAACTAGAGAACAACCTGCGCAAACATTACTCCAACACCGTGTCCACTTCCCAGACTCCGCCGAGAAGAGGCCATCACGGTAACACACTCAGCTGATTCATTTTAATTAAGTTAAGGTTAAAGTTATCTACAACCGGACATTAACAAATTCCCATCTGCCCATAACCACGGGCACGGCTTTCGAAAGTTCAAATCCCTGCAGGGGAGCCCCAACTTAGCCCATGACAAGCTCTCATGGTCAAGAAGGAATAAACCTCCTCCCAAGACGTTCCGATCAGACTCAGTATCTTGGTTCTTCAAGACACTTCGACAGGTTAAAACAAGACCAGCAACACCGCCCGAATGTGCCGACAAATCCCGATAGGAGCTGCACATATCTCGTTCTCAGGGCACACTCAGATGAGCAAGACGTCGGGTAGGCCAGCCCAGAATTGCCCCTGGTAGCCCCGGACATCGCTCGGTGGGACCAACACTCAGAGGAGCACTGGCCCGGGGGGGCTAAAATAAGATGACCCTCGGGCTCCGGAAACCCAAGGGAAAAGAGGCTAGGTGGAAAATGGTAAAACCAAGGTTGGGCATTGCTGGAAAAGCTTTAATCAAGGCGAACTATCAAGGGGTTCCCATTATAACCCAACCGCGTAAGGAACTCAAAATCCAGGAACATAACACCGATATGACGGAAACTAGGGCGGCAAGAGTGGAACTAAACACTAGGCGAGAGGCCGAGCCTTCCACCCTTTACCAAGTATATAGATGCATTAAGATAACAAGATAACATGATGATATCCCAACAAGTAAATAAATGTTCCAACAAGGAACGGCCTTCGATCTTCACCTGCAGCTAGCAACGCTATAAGAGGGGCTGAGCAAAGCGGTAACATAGCCAATCAACGGTTTGCTAGGACATGGTGGGTTAGAGGTTTGACATGGAAAATTTGGGAGGCTTGAAAGCAAGTGGTAGGCATCGTAGCATTGGCATAGCAAAAGAGCGAGCAAACTAGCATAGCAAAGATAGTAGTGATTTCGAGGGTATGATCATCTTGCCTACACAGTTGTCAGAGTAGACTGGATCCTCGAAATAAAAACTCAATGGGCTCCTCATTAGCGAACTCGTATCCCGGCTCTACCCAAACAAGACAAACAAGCAACAAGGACACAATCAACCACGTGCAAGGATCAAACAATATGATGCAAAGATGATGTGCTATGCGGGATGCGATGCGGGATGCATATGCAAGATGTGACAAGAAATGCATGAACCTGGCCTAAACTTGGGAATCCAACTGCGCCACTGGAAAGATGAGATGAAATCGCTTGAAAACGATATAAAAAACGCCGGAATCGGAGTTACGGTTTGGAAATGGCAAGCGATTCAAATATGACACCGGTTTGCGATTTACAGCAAGTAGCCATCTAAATGCAACGAAATGAACATGCTACAACACTCAAACATGACAACAAAGTACATGTCAGGGATGCATTCAAGATGCTTAACAAAAGTCTAGCACCGAGCTACGGCCAATTCATCCATTAACAGGTTCAAACAAGCATGGCAAAAATGCATATGGCAAACAGATCTCAGACTTAGTGAAATTAACACTTGTCTGGAATTTCAGATCAGGTAGCACTCTCCGGAGCAACAAAACTACATTCTACAGGACCTGAACATGACAAAGTAAAGCATGGCATGGAGCTACTCAAAGAGCTTAACAAAAGTCCCTTAGTGATGTTGAGCCAAAAGGGATCAGAAAATACAATTGCAAGCATGTGAACATAGCAAAAACATAATCAGTTTTCAGACTTAGTGAAAACTGGAGCATGTTGAAAACAGATATCAAGTAGGCATGTTTACGAGCTCGATTCACCCACTACAGGGCAAGTCATGACAAGCTAAGAATACACCCATCAAGAATACACAAAATGCAAGCTAGACATGGCAAGAACAATAACCTAGCATGTACGGATCAACTACAACATCGGCAAAATTGCAAACAAGTTGACAATCTGCCCAGATTCACAAAGTAGCAAAAGTAGAGCTCGATTGACTCAAGCTAGGGTGCTCCATAATTGCAAACAAAGATATGGATGGATAGAGCACTACAAGATTAACAAAAAAATCCTTACTGATCATCCTCAAAAGAGGCACGGATCACTAGGAAACAACACGAACATATGGCATCATGAGATAAATAGATCAAGGACTTAGTGGAATTGCTAAGTCCCTGAAAACAAAATTAGCAAGTGCACCACTTTGCAAGCTCGTTCTAGTCACCACAAACATCACAAAAATACATGGGTTGCACCTCTGGAAAGATGACAAAACCCTTAACAAAACATATGTAGAACATCACGGCATATCATGCACACATTAATCATGGTAAAAATGACAAAAGGCTAAATGGAGTAGCAGATCTGACAATAATCTCAAGTAGCCCTCTTCTAACAGCATTTCGGGCATCAAGATGAACTCAAATGAAAATGATGCAATGGAATGGAATGATGTACTCTCTGAGATGAACATTTTGATATGCTATATGCCAAAAACGGAGTCACGGATGCAAAGTTACGAGGCTATGAACATGAGCATATGGGCTAGGGTTTCGAGAGAAAAAGCCAACCCGAGGAGATATTTTCAGATCTGGATCGCACGCGGATCGAGGTTCGACGGAATCTTGCCGGAGTTCACTGTAGACGGCCGGAGGCGACGAGGAGAATGGCGGAGGGCGGCGGGGTCGCCGGAGAGGAGGCGAGGCCGAGGCGAGGGGCGGCCGGGGTGGTGTTGAGGCGGCGGCGAGGTGGC
>NC_041392.1:535281724-535363371 GCF_002162155.2 Triticum dicoccoides
GAGCGGCGCGGGAGGAGGAGAAGGTCGGGCGGCGGCGGAGGAGGCCCGGGCCGCGGGGGCTCTCCTCGGGCCCGGCGGGCCGCGGGCGGTGGCGGCGGCGGGGTCGTACACGTCCGACTCGGCGCGGACGTTGTCCGGCGGCGGCGGATCTGGGGTTTTAGGGTTAGGGACGAGGGGAGACCCGGGATTTCGGGGAGAGGCCTTTATATAGGCATAGAGGGAGCTAGGAGAGTCCAAATGAGGTGCAGTTTTCGGCCACGCGATCGTGATCGAACGCTCTAGATGATGGAGCAGGTTTAGGTGGGTTTTGGGCCAAATTGGAGGGGTGTTGGGCTGCAACACACACAAGGCCTTTTCGGTCTCTCGGTTAACCGTTGGAGTATCAAACAAAGTCCAAATGATACGAAACTTGACAGGCGGTCTATCGGTAGTAAACCAAGGCCGCTTGGCAAGTCTCGGTCCAATCCGGAAATGTTTAATCCCCACACACGAAAGAAAGCTATAAATGACCACCGGAGGAGAACGAAGCGCCGGAATGCAAAACGGACAACGGGGAAAATGCTCGAATGCATGAGATGAACACGTATGCAAATGCGATGCACATGATGACAAGATATGGGATGCATGACAATGATAACAACACACGGAGACAAAGACCCAAACCCGAAAAAATAAAATAACTTAACGCCGAAACGGCAAGAGTTGGAGTACAAATTGGGAAAGTTACATCCGGGGTGTTACAGAATCCCTCAAGAGTGCGATGGCCAAAGCCAAAAAGGAGGCGAAGAAGGAACGAGCCACCTTCCGAAAATAGGAAGCAAGGTTGGATAAAGTCCAACAAGAGCTCAAGGATGCCATAAGCAAATGTGAGTCCTTGGAGCGCAAGATTTCTGATCGAGACTCCGGACTTGCTAAGGCCCTCCAAAGCATGAAGGAGGCCTAGTTTGAAGCCCAAGGCGCCTGTCGGGAGATCCAAGAGGCAAGGAAGATAGAGGCGGGTAAGGCCTTTAATATGCAGAGCAAATTTGTAAGGACGAGATACATCTTACTAACCCGGGTTTGCATTCTCAAGGAGCATTTGCGGATCTGCCCCGGAGTCTTGCTGACGCCATGGAGTTTTTCTAAGCCGAAGAGGGGAGCTCGATAGAGAAGCTGTTCTGGTCGCAGTACCTTGCGCCAGAGCATCCAGTTTCCCTCAGCTATCAGCTGAAGCAGCTGACCGAACTGCGTAGGGTGGCCGAATTATCCATGACCGATGTGATAGTCCATCTTTGGCCAGCCGATCGCATACCCATTAGCTACTTCAGACTCGTGAAGCGGCTAGTCAATGCCTGCTCCCGGCTTGATGCCATAAAGTGGTCCGTTTGTACCGAAGGTGCCCAGATGGCCTTCGCCCGTGTCAAGGTGCAGCGGGTGATGATGAATGCCACCAAGCTTGCAACCGAGGGACCGCCCGCAGGCAAGGAGCACCGCAGGGCGGAGGGGTATTTTGACAAAGTCCTAGAAGGATCCCGCATTGTAGAGGGCCAGTGTTCGAAGGATATTATTTTTCAATGAATGTATCTGGGCTGCCCGAACTAAACAAAACCTTTGTATAATATATTTTCTTGTTTTGTCTCAAATTATATTCCTCATGTGCGGCCGTTTGTTGTATCTAAGATTTTGCCAGTCGTCGGCTTCAGCCCCTAAGTAGATATTACAAGTGTGTTCGGTATAGCACGTGAGCATACTTGACCCAACATCGTGGTCCTTAAAGGAGGTGATAATGCGACAAACTAGGCAATCGGACTATGTGGCTTTTTCACTCTCACTTAGCCATAGGAGTTTGACAGTGGGGCTAAGAACTAGCCCTTGGGGAGCATGCGGCTGTCCGAACTGGGATGCCTTAGGCGCGTGACCGAGCCGAAGTCGGTCCTTCATGTAATACAGAAAAAATGGCAAAAGATTTATGTGAAGTCGCCGAATAGCTGACCAGCTCTCGCAGCATAATGATAGTCAGTTTTCGGCTTTCTCTACTGAGGCTTTTGACCAGATGAGCCAGAAACACAATCGCAGTAGTTCTCCTTTTACTACCCTAGCCAAACTAGCGGAACGTAAGGTAGTAACCACAGGAGCCCGGCAACCAAACTATTGACCAAAGACATGATTCGGTGCTGATGCATATAATGCCATATTTGGGATGCCGAAGCATACTATAAAAGTGTTCAGGCTTCTTATTTTTGAATAATATATGTGGCCGGATAAAGCCCCTGGCGATTTGAATCGTGCTGAGGTGTATGTGCCAATCTGACATAAAGACGGTACACAGGTTAGCCAATAATCCAATACCCCACTAGGATAGGCGAAGACTTCTTCCAATATAGCCTGATTGATGTGTCAGAACGCATTTTTACCGAGAATGCCATAATTGTCAAGGCTATTTCACATGCCAAGAAATTGAGAACAAGGGAAAGATGTATACAGGTCCTTAAAAACAAAACTGTAATCTTGAAGATCCTTTGGACACTCCGCTGCACGTCTGCTTCGCTTTTCGCCTTCATGTGTGATCCTTTGAGAGGATGGACGGTCGAGTACATAGAAGGGGCCTGGACGAGGGGCCCTTGGTACAATCAAAAAGTGATGTGGGTTGTAAAAGAACCTAAAAAATAAGAAAAGGTGGATGATATGAGAGTCCAGATAGGGTTGAGCCGTATTGTGGACTATGTTTTCGGTGTGCCTCCGTCTTTGCCCATGGTATCTTTAGTGCGTAGTTATGTGCGCGTGATACGTATGCCGCTACCGGTTGGGGTTTTGACGGAGGCTGAATTGCTAATCTAGCTCTGGATGAGACGGACTGCCATTAGGCAGGGTAGATCGGACTCGTTTGACAGTATCCGGGGTCTTGACTACCGATGTAGTATTCGGTTTGTTAAGGCCACCCTGTGCTTCAGCTGCGAGAGCCGTGGTATGCTCCTCAGGACCACGGGAGCGTTCCATGTTTCCATTGACTATTATAATGCCACGCGGTCCGGGTATCTTGAGCTATAGATAAGCATAATGTGGGACCGCATTGAAACAGGCGAACGCGGTCCATCCGAGTAGTGTGTGATAGCCACTACGGAAAGGGACGATGTCGAAGATCAAGTCCTCGCTCCAGAAATTATCCGTTGAGCCGAAGACTACCTCTAACATTATGGACCCTATGCAGCGGGCCTCTACGCTGGGTATCACTCCTTTAAAGGTGGTTTTGATGGGATTTATTCTTGACGGATCAATGCCCATTTTACGGATAGTGTCCTGGTAAAGTAGGTTAAGACTGCTACCGCCATCCATAAGGACGCGCGTGAGATGGAATCCGTCGATAATTGGATCGAGGACTGATACGTCTCCATCATATCTACTTTTCCAAACACTTTTGCCCTTGTTTTGGACTCTAACTTGCATGATTTGAATGGAACTAACCCGGACTGACGCTGTTTTCAGCAGAGTTACCATGGTGTTATTTATGTGCAGAAACAAACGTTCTCGGAATGACCTGAAACTTCACGGAGCAACTTTTTGGAAAATATAAAAAATACCTGCAAAAGTTGAAGGCTAGGGGGCCCACCACCTGTCCACGAGGGTGGGGGGCGCGCCCCCCTGATGTTTACTACACAACCGTCTCCTTGTAGACGTTGTTAGGCCTCCAAGTGCAGAGGTTTGTAGGATAGTAGCAAATTTCCCTCAAGTGGATGACCTAAGGTTTATCAATCCGTAGGAGGCGTAGGATGAAGATGGTCTCTCTCAAGCAACCCTGCAACCAAATAACAAAGAGTCTCTTGTGTCCCCAACACACCCAACACAATGGTAAATTGTATAGGTGCACTAGTTCGGTGAAGACATGGTGATACAAGTGGTATATGGATAGTAGATATAGGTATTTGTAATCTGAAAATATAAAAACAGCAAGGTAAAGAATGATAAAAGTGAGCGTAAGCGTTATTGCAATGCATTGAAACAAGGCCTAGGGTTCATACTTTCACTAGTGCAAGTTCCCTCAACAGTAATAACATAATTGGATCACATAACTATCCCTCAACATGCAACAAAGAGTCACTCCAAAGTCACTAATAGCGGAGAACGAACGAAGAGATTATGGTAGGGTACGAAACCACCTCAAAGTTATTCTTTCCAATCAATCTGTTGGGCTATTCTTATAAGTGTCACAAACAGCCCTAGAGTTCGTACTAGAATAACACCTTAAGACACAAATCGACCAAAACCATAATGTCACCTAGATACTCCAATGTCACCTCAAGTATCTGTGGGTATGATTATACGATATGCATCACACAATCTCAGATTCATCTATTCAACAAACACAAAGGACCTCAAAGAGTGGCCCAAAGTTTCTACCGGAGAATCACGACGAAAACATGTGCCAACCCCTATGCATAGGTTCATGGGCGGAACCCGCAAGTTGATCACCAAAACATACATCAAGTGGATCACGTGATATCCCATTGTCACCACAGATATCCACGGCAAGACATACATCAAGTGTTCTCAAATCTTTAAAGACTCAATACGATAATATAACTTTAAAGGGGAAACTCAATCCATTACAAGAGAGTAGAGGGAGGAAGAAACATCATAGGATCCAAATATAATAGCAAAGCTCGCGATACATCAAGATCGTATCATCTTAATAACACGAGAGAGAGAGATCAAACACATAGCTACTGGTACATACCCTTAGCCCCGAGGGAGAACTACTCCCTCCTCATCATGGAGAGCGCCGGGATGATGAAGATGGCCACCGAAGAAGGATTGCCCCCTCCGGCAGGGTGCCGGAACAGGTCTAGATTGGTGTTCGGTGGCTACGGAGGCTTCTGGCGGCGGAACTCCCAATCTATTGTGCGTTCTAGAAGTTTTAGGGTACGTAGGTATATATGGGTGAAAGAAGTACATCGGTGGACCGAAGGGGGGGCACGAGGCAGGGGGCGCACCCTAGGGGGGTGGGCACGCCCCCCACCCTCGTGGGCACCTTCCTTCTTTCCTGATGTGCACTCCAAGCTTTCTCAGTAGCTTTCCTTCCAAAAATAAATTCTCTAGTTGATTTTTTTCCGTTTCGACTCCGTTTCATATTCCTTTTCTTCGAAACACTGAAATAGGCAAAAAATAGCAAATCTGGGCTGGGCCTCCGGTTAATAGGCTAGTCCCAAAAATAATATAAAAGTGGATAATAAAGCCCAATATTGTCTAAAACAATAGATAATATAGCATGGAGCAATCAAAAATTATAGATTCATTGGAGAAGTATCAAGCATCCCCAAGCTTAATTCGTGCTCGTCCTGGAGTAGGTAAATGATAAAAACTGAAATTTTGATGCGGAGTGCTACTTGGCATAATTTCAATGTAATTCTTCTTAATTGTGGTATGAATATTCAGATCCGAAAGATTCAAGACAAAAGTTCATATTGACATAAAAATGATAATACTTCAAGCATACTAAGAAATTATGTCTTCTCAAAATAACATGGCCAAAGAAAGTTCATCCCTACAAAATCATATAGTTTAGTCATGTTTCATTTTCGTCACACAAGAAGGCTCTCATCATGCACAACCCCGATGACAAGCCAAGCAATTGTTTCATTCTTTAGTAATCTCAAACTCATAAACTTTCATGCAATACATGACCGCGAGCCATGGATATAGCACTATGGGTTGAATAGAATAATGAGGGGGTTATGTGGAGAAGACAAAAAAGGAGAAAGTCTCACATCAACGAGGCTAATCAATGGGCTATGGAGATGCCCACCGATTGATGTTAATGCAAGGAGTAGGGATTGACATGCAACGGATGCACTAGAGCTATAAATGTATGAAAGATTAACAAAAGAAACTAAGTGGGTGTGCATCCAACTTGCTTGCTCACAAAGACCTAGGGCACTTGAGGAGGCCCATTGTTGGAATATACAAGCCAAGTTCTATAATGAAAAATTCCCACTAGTATATGAAAGTGATAACATGAGAGACTCTCTACTATGAAGATCATGGTGCTACTTTGAAGCACAAGTGTGGTAAAAGGATAGTAACATTGTCCCTTCTCTCTTTTTCTCTCATTTTTTTGGGCCTTCTCTTTTTTATGGCCTTTCTCTTCTTTTTTTATGGCCTTTCTCCTTTTTTTATTCCTCACTTGGGACAACGCTCTAGAAAATGATGATCATCACACTTCTATTTATTTACAACTCAATGATTACAACTCGATACTGAAAGTGCGTTATATCGACTAGAGGGGGGGTGAATAAGCGATTTTTATGAAATTCTTCACTGAGGAATTTGCCGGTGAGGAAATTCCTTAGCGAAGAACTACTAGCAGCGGAATAAGTAATCAAAACTAAACATAACAGCATACAAGCATAGTCATCATGACGAAATGAAGACAGACACAGAGTACAGGAAGCGTAAGCACAGGATAACACAGGATGAAGACAAACAGACTGAAGAAATTGAACTGAGGAAATTGAGAAAGTCTTCAGTCAAAGTCTTCAAACACAGATATGAACAAACACACAACACCGTTATGAGGAAATGAAAGGGTTGAGGGAATAGAACCAGTAAGCTTGGTGAAGACATTGATTTGGTAGACCAGTTCCAACTGTTGTCTTAGTTATACGTCTGGTTGGAGCGGCTAAGTATTTAAACTCGAGGACACACAGTCCCGGACACCCAGTCCTGAACACGCAGCTCAGGACACCCAGTCCTCACCATATTCTCCTTGAACTAAGGTCACACAGACCTCGTCCAATCACTCGTGGTAAGTCTTCAGGTGACTTCCGAACCTTCACAAACTTGGTCACTCGGCGATCCACAATTCCTCTTGGATTCTCTAGACCATGACGCCTAATCATCTGGAAGAAGCACAGTCTTCAAAGGTAACAAGCATCGGATCCACGCAGGATCAATCTCTTCAGTGATGCTCAATCACTTGGGGTTTGTAGGTGTTTGGGTTTTTCCTCACTTGATGATTTTCGCTGAAAGTCCTCGGAGGATGGGTTGCTCTCAAATGACAAGTGTCAGTTTCTCTCGGAGCAGCCAACTAGCTAGTGGTTGTAGGGGGCGGCTATTTATAGCCTAGGGAGCAGCCCGACATGATAAGACATAAATGCCCTACAATGATATGACCGTTAGGTGGATAGATATTTTGGGACAGCTGGCGCATAGCACAACAACGATCGGAATTTTGAGTAGCAAAATCCTCAGGGCTATCATGTTCCTCACTGTGTAGGAAATCCACACTGGCGAATTCCTAAATCCTCAGTCAGAACAAATTCCTCAGAGACCAGAAGAACTTCGTCTTTGTCGCTGAAGAATATGACTGGACTGTTTGAGATTTCCAATGGCTTCACTCGAAGGGATTGGTAGGTGTAGGATTTTGAGTTGAGCATCACATGGAAAATTTTCCTTAGTATTTCCTCAACCCCCTTTAACAGTATGGTGTTTCCTATGACTCAAGAAAGAGAAAATGAAAATACGAAAACAAAAGTCTTCACGCTTCATGTTCCTCGAATGAATACCAAGTCTTCAAGGCACACCTATTTCTTCACTTTCAAAGTCTTCAAAAAGTCTTCAGAGATTAAAAGTCTTCAGTCAAAGAACTTCATTTTTAGGGGTCGACTTTCTCTGTAAATATCAAACTCCTCATAGACTTATAGACCTGTGTACACTCACAAACGCATTATTTCCTTAACCTATAAGTCTTCAATACACCAAAATCACTAAGGGGCACTAGATGCACTTACAATCTCCCCCTTTTTGGTGATTGATGACAATATAGGTTAAGTTTTCAACGGGGATAAACGTATGAAGTGTAAATACTGATATTGAGGAATTTGATTGCAAGATATAGAAAAACTCCCCCTGAAGATGTGCATAGTGAGGAATTTGCTTTTGAAGCAATGCACACTTGAAGAGTTGAATCATGGAGATCTCCCCCTATATCTTGTAATTCATACACGCATTTGATGTATAACAGTGAAGAATTTGAAATGCATGATGAAATATGGTGACTGATGTAATTCAGCATGCGTGCAATAATATTAACGAGGAATAAGCATGGAGAAAAACGTCTCAAGAGTATCGGGGCACCATCGGGTTTAAGTTTACAACTCGATCCAATAAATTCTCAGAAGAACAAGAGTTGTAACTTGAAAAAATATGCCCATATAGAAAGACCCGCTTGAAGACTAACTCAAAATTCTCCCCCTTTGTCATCAAATGACCAAAAGGATCGAATATGAGGACTAACACCCCTGAAGAATATCAAGTTGATGAAGGAGCGCCAGCGTTGTTGGGGTCGTTTGTTGTAGTAGGGCCTACCGCAGTGTCGTCCAAGTCTTCATTTTCATCAGTGTCGCGCGATGAAGAATATGAGCTGGCCACTAAGGAAGGAACCTTGACCTTCTTGAATTTCTTCGGTGGAGGTGCAGACCGGTCAAAATCCTCCTTCAGACCCATTTTCTTCAGATCATCTTCACCATACAGATGTGACAGAATGGCCCAGGTGCGACCGAACACTTCATGGAGGTAGTAATGGTTTTTCTTCACTGCATTGTGTGTAGTAATCATGTTGTGAAGAAATGAACCAAACTGAAGCTTAACCCATTTATGATTTTGATCCACCTTCTGGTGAAGACTAAGCAGAAGCTCACGATCAGTAATCACACGAGGAGCAGTGGCTTGAGGAGTAGACTTGGGTGCATTGGCAGAGTCATGTGTGGCAGAGTCATCATTAGTGGAATAAGAGGCAGCTTTGCGAAACTGTCCATCCAATGGACGAATGCCTTCATCGATAATAGCTGGTGCCTTGCCCTTTTATCAACTGAGGAATAGGTCTGCTTGAGGACTACAATTGGGGGCAAGTAGCTGAGGTGATTCTGTAAGTGCATCTAGTGCCACCCCTAGTTGGTTTTGGAGTATTGACGACAAACCTAGTTAAGGGACTAATGTGTTTGTTAGAATTGCAGGATAACACAGGTAGAAGTCCCTCGTTGATTCAGTTTTCCTACCAGAGATGACCCCTAAAATTGAATGAAGACATTGAAGTCAAAGGTGGTATATGAAGATATTCACATTGAAGACTATGACAAGAGAAGACACCACATGAAGCCTATGGAGCTCGAAGACTTAGATCTTTCATAGTTCTCTTTCTTCTGTGTTGAGTCATAGGAACCACCGTACTGTTAAGTGGGGTCCAAGAGAACCAGTCAGAATGACTGAAGTGATGCTTAAACAAAACCTATGTCTTCGAGTGAAGACTTTGAGAGCGAATCTTGTCTAGAGTCGGGCAAGTCAGCTTTGCTTGATGCCCAAGTAAAGTTGGCGTGTGAGTTTGAAATCTGACCGTTGGAACACGTGTCAGTTCCTTAGTGACCCAGGGTCATTTCGGACAAATTAGGTCGGGTTGCCAAGTGGCTATAAATAGCCCACCCCCTACAACCATAAACGGTTGGTTGCTCAGATTCAGAGTACGGCTTTTGTCGTTTCAGAGCAACCCACCTCGAAGCCTTTGAGAGAGAATTCCTTGCGAGGATAAAGCCCTAACCACCCAGAGCCAAAGAGAATTAGGCATCACTTAAGTCTTCTTGTCTGTGTGATCTGAAGACTTATTACACTTGAGGACTCTGCATCCTCCAGCCGGTTAGGCGTCGCGTTCTGAGCATCCAAGAGACATTGTGGATTGCCGGTGAACGAAGTCTGTGAAGGTTTGGGAGTCTACCTTGAAGACTTACCAGAGTGATTGGGCGAGGTCTGTGTGACCTTAGCTCAAGGGGAATACAGTGAGGACTGGGTGTCCTGAGCTGCGTGTTCAGGACTGGGTGTCCGGGACTGTGTCCTAAGGTTTAAATACCTAGCCGCCCTAACCAGACGTACAGTTGTCACAGCAACTGGAACTGGTCCAACAAATCATTGTCTTCAGCGAGTCACTGGTTTCATCTTGCCTTCCCTTTACTTACTGTTACTCCTTGTGAAGTCATTGTATGTTCGCACTATCTTTTGTCTTCACTGAGTGACTGCGTGTTCTGTGTGGCTTCACAATATCTTCCTATCTGATCCTTACTACATTGCTGCTATTAGTCATTGTGCTTTCACTCTATTGAATACTTGACTATGGCTTGCCTAGTGTAGTCTACCTTCCACTGCAGGGTAATAGGTTTATTTCTATCGTTTGTCTTCATAACTTCCACGTATTGAAGACTTTCATAAAAATCGCCTATTCACCCCCCCTCTAGTCGATATAACGCACTTTCAATTGGTATCAGAGCAAGGTGCTCCCTTGTTCTGTGTGATTCGGTTTAACCACCTGGAGTTTTAGCTATGTCGACTGCAGGGATAATTAAAGTCTCTGCTGCATGCCCCGTCTTTGATGGAACTGAATATCCCTACTGGAAGAATAAGATGCGCATGCATCTTGAAGCCATTGACGTCGACCTATGGTATGTCATCAAGAACGGCGTTCCCAAGGCTGGAGAAGGTGTCACTGCTGCTGATGTCAAGAAGTTCATTCAACTGGACTCTACTGCCAAGAATATCATCTGTGGTCATCTGACCAAAGGACAGTATGGCCGTGTGAGTGCTTTGGAAACATCTAAGCTGGTTTGGGACTGGCTCTCCAAGGTCAATGAAGGCGTCTCAACCCAGAGAGATCAGAGAATCAGTGTCCTTCGCAACCTCTTCAACCGCTTCAAGCGAAATGACAATGAGAATGTCCAGCTCACATTTGACCGACTCACTGACATCACAAATGAGCTTCAAGCCCTCGGCGCTACTGAGATCACCAAACATGAAGTCGTCAAGACACTACTAAGATCACTTGATAGTTCGTTTGACACCCTAGCCCTGATGATTCAAGAACGTCCTGATTTCAAGACACTCGATCCGTCTGACATACTTGAGAGGCTCAACACACATGAATTTCAGCTTTCTGAGAAAAAAGAGATATCTACGGTCCAAACTATGGGCGAACTCGTGCCTTGAAGGCAAAAGCTGTCTCCTCATCTGAAGAAGAATCTGACAGCAGTTCGGATGATCCTGAAGACATTGGAAGGGAACTTGCTATGCTTGTGAATAAGTTCCCAAAATTCACCAAGAAGAAAGGTTTCAGAAAGTCTTCCCAATCAAGCTCAAGGAATGATGAAGCTTCTGCTGACGACTACAAGAAGAAAACATGTCACAACTGCAAGAAACCTGGCCACTTCATCTCTGAGTGTCCATAGTGGGACAATGAGAACAAAAAGAAGAAGAAGAGCAAGGAATATGACTCTGACGACAAGAAGAAGAAGAAATACTCAAAGTCTTCTTCCAAGTCTTCCTCAAAGTCTTCATCACACAAGAAGAGCTCATCTGGCAAGGCATGTGCGTTTGTTGGCAAGGAAATAGATTCAGAGGAGGAGTCCGCTTCTGAGGAGGCGGAGGTGGAGTCTGAGGAGGAGTCCGATTGAGGCGTCGCAAGTCTAGCTACAGCATATGTTGCCAAGTCCATCTTCAACACTGAAGACAATGACTTCATCACCGACACCGATGCAAATGACAAGGACTACTCCGCTTCTACCTACTTCTTCATGGCACGTGGTGCCATGGTAAACACACACACTACTCACTATCAAACATCTAGTGACGATGACTCTGATTGTGGTTCAAAACCCAGCTACAAAACACTTGCTAAAATTGCAACTGAACAACAGAAAGCTATGGAACATATTCAAAAACTGTTAGACAGAAGCGATGATCTGTTAGGTGCTGAAATGACTCGATCTGAATCCTTAATTGAAGACATAAAAAATCTTCACGTTAAGTATGAGGAACTTGAAAGTCATCATGAAACTCTCTCAACAACTCATGAAAAGCTTTCCTATGATTATCTTCAAAGGAAGCAAGATCTTGAGAAATTGAGAGCGGCTCATGAAGATCTTCAAAAGGAAAACGAGTCACTTCGTGCCGAACAGATCAGCTCCGCTCAGGAAGGATTTGAACCACCATGTCTTAAATGCATTGAGCGTGATAATGCTACTACTGTTGCTGAATGTTCTACTGTTGCTACTGTTGCAATATCTTCAACTATTGATGTGGGAACTAACCCCTCTGCTGAGGATTCCACTACTATTGCTGATGAGAATGCTAGGTTGAAGACATTGCTTGAAACAGGGATGTACAAAAGTCTTAAAGGGCATCAGACACTATGTGATGTCCTCAAAAAGCAGATTTTGAACCGAAACCCGAGGAAAGAGGGTGTTGGGTTAGTAAGGAAAATGAATGCTGATGGCTCTTACTGGAAACCTGAGCAGTACCCCAAAACCACATGGGTTGCTGCAAAGGAATTTTCAGCAGATCCATCCACTCTATCTGGGTTCACTTGTGCTAACCCCATTGTCATTGATGAATCCTTTGATGCAAACTATAAACTGTTTAAGAATCAGAATGGTGAAGTGTTTGCCAAGTACATTGGTACTAACTGCAGGAATGGACCGCCTATGAAGAAGATATGGGTTCCGAAAAGGTGTCTGGAGAATCTTCCTGTGAATGTCATCATGACACCTCACGTGAAGAAGACAAACCTCAGACCAAAGGCTTCATACAGACAGAGGACTCACCTGAGTCGCACTAACGCAAATGTTTTGCAGGGAAACCATACTCAGGCATATGAATATGAGAGCGGTTCATCAAACCGCCATGTTCATAAGACCAAGAACTATTCTGCTTATTCTTATGAGTACTATTGTCCGCCTGCAAGACTGTTTGCTAGGGCTCCAAAGCCAAAGTTCTCAGATGCTGCACTTAGACTTATTGCTTCTAAGCCACCCTTGAAGATGTGGGTGGCTAAGAAAGCTTAACTCTCTTTTGCAGGGAAAGGTCTCCAACAGAAAACCAAAATCGTCTGACGCTATTGCTGGGGACCTTAAACATCTTGTAGGGCGCAAGATCAAATGCCCGAATGGTCTTACTATGTACTTCGTTCCTGAATCACTTTCTACTCTCCCTATTAGTTCTAATCTGGATCTAAGCTTTCATAACCCACTGGTTCGTCAAATGTTTTTGCTTCACAATGCTCTTCATGAAGCCTATCCCCCTAACTGCATTGTAGGGTACGACACCAGCATCTTCAGAATGGATTATTGATAGTGGGTGTACAAATCACATGACTGGCAAAAGAAGCCTTCTTATGGACTCAACCTTACATCCATCCGACAAGAGCCACATCACATTTGCTGACACTGGTAAAAGTAAGGTATTGGGTCTAGGTAGAGTTGCAATCTCAAGGGATCAACACATGGATAAAGTCATGCTTGTTGAATCCCTTAGCTTCAACTTAATGTCTGTCTCGATGCTTTGCGATTTAAACATGATGTAATATTTGGAAAATATCATTGCCTTGTTCTAATGGAATCTGACAAGTCTCTAGTATTTGAAGGGTATCGAAAAGATGATCTGTACGTGGTAGATTTCTCAGCAGGACCACAGCTTGCCGTATGTCTTCTAGCAAAAGCTTCAGAATGCTGGCTCTAGCATCGGAGGCTTGGGCATGCTGGCATGAGGAACCTCCACACCCTGGCAAGATGACGAGGGCCAAACATCCCTCGAAGACAATCATGACCACTACTCGACCCTTCGAACTGCTTCACATGGATCTTTTCGGTCCCAGTCATTACTCAACTCTTACTACTACTGCTTGTCTCTATGGCTTTGTCATTGTTGATGATTATTCTAGATATACTTGGGTGCACATAATACTTTACAAGACTGAAGTGCAGGATGTCTTCAGACGCTTCGCCAATCGAGCAATGAACAACTATGGCGTCAAGATAAAGCATATTAGAAGTGACAATGGCACTGAATTCAAGAACACTGGCCTTGATACATATCTTGATACCTTGGGCATCACACATGAATTCTCAGCCCCGTACACGCCACAGCAGAATGGGGTTGTCGAACGCAAGAACAGAACACTCATTGAGATGGCCAGCACAATGCTAGATGAATACAAGACTCCAAGAAAATTCTAGCCTGAAGCTATTGATACTGCATGCCATACAATCAATCGTGTTTATCTTCACAAGCTTATGAACAAGACATCTTATGAGCTCCTTACTGGCAAGAAGCCAAATGTTAGTTACTTCAGAGTATTTGGCGCCAGGTGCTGGATCAAGGACCCACATCACACCTCAAAGTTTGCACCAAAAGCACATGAGGGTTTTATGCTTGGATATGGAAAGGATTCGCACTCCTACAGAGTCTTCAATCTCTTTCATTACAAAGTGGTTGAAACAATGGATGTGCGGTTCGATGAGACCAACGGTTCACAAAGAGAGCAACTGCCAAATGTGCTAGATGAAGTTCCATCCAGTGAATCAATCAAGCTAATGGGAACTGGAGAAATTATACCTTCTAAAGCTCATCCTGAAGAAGAACTTATCATCTCAGCACCTGATCAACATGAAGACAATGCTCAGCCTGAAGACATTCCTTCTAACAATGACAATGATCAGCAAGAGCAAAATCTTCGCCCTGTACATCCTCGCGTTGCCAATGAAGTGCAGATTGAAAGAATAATTGATAGCATCAATGCACCCGGTCCACTCACTCGTTCAAGGGCAACTCAGCTAGCAAATTTCTGTGGGCACTTCGCATTCGTCTCAATAACAGAACCCAAGAAAGTTGAAGAAGCCTTCATGGAAGCTGAATGGATTCAAGCTATGCAAGACGAGCTTCAATAGTTTGAGCTGAATAATGTATGGGAACTGGTCAAGCGTCCCGATCCTCGGAAGCACAACATAATAGGCACCAAATGGATATACCGCAACAAGCAAGATGAGCATGGTCAAGTTGTCAGAAACAAAGCTCGTCTCGTTGCTCAAGGATATACTCAAGTGGAAGGCATTGACTTCGATGAAACAGTTGCTCCTGTAGCTAGACTTGAAGCCATACGCATACTGCTGGCCTATGCAAATCATCACAACATACTTCTTTATAAAATGGATGTGAAGAGCGCCTTCATCAATGGCAAGATTGAAGAAGAAGTGTATGTTGCACAACCTCCTGGCTTTGAAGATCCAAAACATCCTAACATGGTATACAAGCTCAACAAGGCACTGTAAGGCCTCAAACAAGCCCCTCGGGCCTGGTATGACACACGCAAATACTTCCTGAAGAGCAAAGGCTTCATAACTAGTTCTCTCGACCCCACTCTCTTCACGAAGACATATGATGGTGAACTATTTGTGTGCCAAATATATGTGGATGACATTATCTTCGGCTGCACCAATCAGAAGTACAGTGAAGAGTTTGGATATATGATGCAAGAGCAATATCAAATGTCTATGATGGGAGAGCTGAAGTTCTTTCTCGGTCTTCAAATACGATAGCAACGCAATGGCATCTTCATATCTCAAGAGAAGTATCTCAAAGATTGCCTGAAGAAGTTCGGTATGCAAGACTGCAAAGGCTTCACGACGCCAATGCCATCCAAGCATCATCTGGGTCCTGACGACAATGGTAAAGAGTTCGATCAAAAGGTATACCGCTCCATGATTGGTTCTTTACTTTATCTATGTGCATCTAGGCCAGATATTATGCTTAGTGTTTGCATGTGTGCTCGATTCCAAGCGGCACCAAAGGAGTCGCATCACTTAGCTGTGAAGCAAATTCTTCGATATTTGGCTCACACCCCAACTCTAGGATTATGGTATCCAAAGGGCTCAGAGTTTGATCTGGTTGGATTCTCGGATGCTGATTATGCTGGTGACAAAGTTGATCGCAAGTCTACATCAGGCACATGTCACTTTCTGGGACGATCACTTGTATGTTGGTCTTCAAAGAAGCAGAGCTGTGTATCTCTCTCCACTGCTGAATCTGAATACATTGCTGCTGGATCTTGCTGCGCTCAGCTTCTGTGGATGAAGCAAACACTTAAGGACTATGGCATTCATCTGAAGCAAGTGCCACTCTACTGCGACAACGAAAGCGCCATCAAGATTGCCAACAACCCAGTTCAGCACTCGAAGACAAAGCACATTGAGATTCGTCATCACTTTCTCAGAGATCATGTTGTGAAGGAAGATATTGATATCATACACGTCAACACTGAAGAGCAATTGGCAGATATCTTCACCAAGCCCTTGGATGAGAAGAGATTTTGCAAGTTACGGTGTGAGCTAAATATCCTGGAATCCTCAAATGTCCTGTGATTAGGCACACATCCTAACCCTTATGCATATTGATGACTTAGATGTGCAACACACGAAGTAAAGTATATCTTCAATCAATGAAGACATACATTCTAAGTGTGAATACATTAATGTGGAATTTGACTTCGGAGCGCCACGATAATTGTGCGCCGTGTCTGGGTCTAATACTTCCTATACGGTGGTAACGCCACCACCAAATGTTCTATTTTGAAGTGTTTCACTCATGGCGTTACCTTGCTATGTCTTCACATTTGGTTTGCCTTCAATCTCAACATGTCTTCATGATTATCTTCACTATGTTGATTATATATATATACTAGTGTTCTGTCCTCTACAGCATTCACTTATAGCTATGTCTTCTTGTTGAATCTTTTGAACTAAGTGAATGTGATCGGACCCTAACCTCTCTATGCTATCTATCTCAAACTCTATCTCTCCAAATCATATGCATTCTATTGAAACTGTCGAATGTCTTCTCTGCGTCCTTGTCAGCAGAAGATACAAAGACAAGCCTTAAGTGTACTTTCAATGCTCATTCCTCCACATGAAACCCGGAGAAGTAGGAACGACCACCCGACAATCCAGGCGTGCGTGGGACGTGGAACAAACCCCAAAATTCTGCATGATGGCCACGTGTTCCTCAGATGCGAATCGCCAGGGGCACCTGTGTAATAACGCAGTGCCGCCCCTGTACCAATAAATACACACTTCACGGCGGTCATTATCTCTTCTTCCACTCTCGCACGAACCCTAGCACCACCGCTAGCCCTCGACGATGCCAGCGACGAAGCGCTTCGCTGCCGCAACCTCTCCGACACCGTCTTCACACCGACCGCGGACATCATCCTCTCCGCCGTCGCCGTAGGTGTCCTCCGTCGCCAAGTTAGGGCACGGAAGATCGAACTGCTCGGCCTCATCTTCCACTCCGTCTAGCAGTTCTTAGTGTGGTAAATAAAACTTCCTTTTTACGGCACCGTTGATCCTATGGCTTTGTCACTTTCTACCACAAGCAGTTTCTATTCACACAAGTTAGATCTCTCTCATACTGCATCTCATAACATGCCTAGTATATTCACTTATGCTTCACAAAGTAGTTAGATTCCTCACTTGTACTGATCTCTGGATTCGTACAAATCTGGAACCAACTCCTTATCAATGAGTGAATGTCTTCGCACGATGAGGTCAATGTCTTCTAAACTGATTTATATTCAAAATCTTCTGAGAATGCATATGACCTCTTCCCCTTCCCTCGCACCTTAATGCTGTCACAGGTACATGTCCGTGGGAGAATCCCTTGGTTCTCATAGTCTGCATTCATTTGCAGAATTCTTACAGCATCATATAAATTCTCCCGAAGCAAGTTCCTGTTTGTCCAACAAGCGAAAATCTTTGAAGCCTTTGAACATGTTGAAGCCTTTCAGTTTAAAGTTCATGGCTTCAGAGAAATCAGCAAGGAAGGGTGGCAGAAAGCGTCGTGGAGAAACATCTAGAGATCTGCCAGATGACCTCTCAGAACTGTACAAGACAGATCCTGAAGAGGATTACAATCAGCGCAAGACCCGAATCCAATGGATTCGAAGATATTGGGCAGAACAATGGTTCAAATACCGATTTGTAACCCAGGAATATGCTGAGAAAAATGCAATCAAGAGACCATGGGGAGACATCCTATACAAGAATCTTCAACCCAGGTCCAGAGATGAAGCCATTGAATAAGGCTTCTATCCCTGCATGGTCTGTGGGCCACAGCCTGCTGATGCACACCCATCGTCACTACTATGGTGTCGTGACGACATTCTGTTCAAGCGCAACTTCCAGTTTGCCCAGAACTCAGCGAAGCAAAACAAGAAGACATTGGGACTAGACTTCAACCCTGGTCCCTCAGCTCCAAGGGCTGATGGCACACGAGATGCAGAACCCAATGTCGTCGGTCCTTTCTACAACCTTGAAGGCCTCATCACCCATATCTTGGTTCAAGGGACTGCAGTGAATGAGCCTGCAGCTGACGCTGAATCAGATGAAGCGCCTGCAGCGCCGAAGCCAAAGAAGTTGAAGAAGCCTAAAGCTTCAAAGCCTGCCCCTTCACCAAAAATCTCACGGGCGAAGCCACTGGCAACTGCACCTCCTCAAGACAGTGTGCAGTCCGAAGATTTATCACGCATCTCCAAGCCCCAGAAGGTCAAGATGCCTCTGCCACACACCGGCCAAGAGCTAACAGCTGCTGCCATTATGTGCAATGATGCCATTGATCTGTCAAGTGATGAAGATCTTGCAGATGACGCTCTTGAGCAACTCATCAAGAGCAAAGAAGAAGCAGAAATCTTCAATGATCTGCCTCTCTTTGATGTAACAGTCATTCACAACTTCATTGATGAATGGTTTGACACGCCAAACATCAGCTTCGATGATCTCCAACTACCCATTGGCCTCAGTGTCGCCTTCCATGGCGCCATTGCTTCAGAGTTAGCTATCGCCCAGCGCATTGTCGAACGGAAGCAGAAGATTGACTTTGAGAAATATCAGTTCAAGAAGCATATGGCCAAGCTCAGCGTGCAAGACGTGAAGAATTTCAAGATTATGCTGCACGAGCTCAAGGAAGCCTTTCTAAAGAAACGTGCAGAAGCTCAGGGTTCTCGTGAGCGCATGAAGGTCCTGGCTGATAGGTGTGTGCAAGCCTACAATGAGGCTGAGAAGCGCAAAGCCCTTGGGCGTCCTGGCATCAACCCCAGGATGGCTGCCAAGAAGCAGAAGAAGCCCTCTATGGCTGAACCTGAAGCACCAAGGCAGGAGGCAGATCCCCTTGTCTTCCCAACTAGCATGACTGGCCCGAAGCCAAAGGCCAGGTCAACCGCTTCAGAACTGGAGAAGACCAGGACTGCTGAGGCTGAAGCAAGGAAGAGAAAACATCCTGAAGCCTCTGCTACTGCCCACGCCAAGAAGAAAAGAATGACCAAGAAGGAACGGGCTGCTCCAACAGAACCCTTGATTGTTGAACCCATTTCCATGGTTCACCCCGATGCCGATCCACAAGAACGTCAACTGACTGTCCATGAGCCTGCTTTCACAGAGGCTCATGAAGCTGAAGACTTTCCAGAAGCTGATCCCCTCGCTGCTGAGGACATTGGTCACCATGACCATGTTGAAGATGATGCAGCCCTTCCTCAGCTAGAGCACCAACAGGTATCATCTCCTGTGCTCACGCACAGTGAACTCATCAGCATTGGTCATCCACTGACACCAATACCACAGGATGCTTCGTGGGTGGATCGCCCACAAGAGGAAGAAGACTCTGAGGCCCAGCCAACACAAACTCCATAGGCGTCGCTCGCGTTGCGCAGGCTTCGCAAAGGTCCAAGGCCTCAAGTCTCTACGTCTGAAGCTAAAACTGTTGAAGACATTCCGGCTGCATCAGCCGATGAAGAAGAAGTACCACAAGCTGCTACTCCCCTGTCCCACCAAGAAGCAGTTCTCGAGGAGAACATGATCGTAAGCGACCCTCCAACTCGTCAAGTGGAGGTTGAAAATCTTGCGGCTGCCACCACCAACACCATTGAAGCCACTGATGCTGTCATGGCTGAAGCAAATGTGGAGCCCTCACCAACAAAAGCACCAGAAGTCAGCGAAGCCACTGATCCCACTGCTTCAGTTCCTGTGTCTGCTGCCGGTCCCTAATTTGACTATCATGTTGAGCACAGGCCTCAGATACAGAAGCCAATCTCAAGATTGCCAAGGTTCCCAGGTCCTGCATCAGCACATGGCTCCTTCAATATCAATGGCTTCAGAGCAGACAACACATTCTTCAACAGCTCCAGGAACCCCTACTCCAGGGAAAGAATATCATCTGATCGGTTCTGGAGTTATCCGCAGCGAAGCTATTACTCATGCGTTCTTTACAACCAAGGTCGCATCTTCCCACATAAGCTCCTTGACATTGAAGCAATAGTTGGTCTGCCCTGTCTGGAAGAAGCTCTGGATTGCTTCAAAGAGGTTGGACTGCTGCCGTTCGTCACTGACCAAGAGCATTGGAATGAAGAGTTGTTGCTCCAATTCTATGCCACACTTCACATCCGCGGGTATAGCAGAGATCCGAAGACTTGGGTCCTAGAGTGGATGACAGGAAATGTTCATCACGAAGCCAAAGCCTTTGACATCATTGAGCTCACTGGTTTGCCCACTCCTGGCGATCTCTACGAGCATGGCTGTCAGCTTCATAGTGAAGCTATTGAGAGCATCTTTCAGAAGATTGAACCTAATATGAGTCAGATGCTCAGTATGATGAAGCCATTGCCCCAAGATGCTGCTTATCCCACGGAGTTCTTCGTTGAAGACCTTGAGTATCTGCCAAGAACCATTTATCACATCATAAGGCGAACTCTCTGGCCAATCATAGGACATTCTCCCCATGCCTAGCTGGAAGGTGCAATGAAGACTTTGGTCTTCTACATTCTTCATGGAAAATGCTTCAATACACAGGATTTCTTCATTCGCCAACTTGCTGCATCTGGCTCTGATCTGTTTGGTTTGAAGTTCTACGCCCCTTGGGTGATGCGGCTGATCAAACTTCACTCCGCTATCTCATATCAGCCCTCGGCCCGCAACCATCGGATCTTTTTGCCTGATGTGGATATGTCTATTGAAGCCATCTATCCTGGGCCTGCCAAGGAACCTCTCAGCCTTCAGAATGCAGAGCATCAAAGTTTCACTCAGAACGTTGAAGGCGTTGAAGCCGTAACTCGTGTGTATCCTTTGGCTAGCACTACACGTGCACCGCATCCTGCTCTCACTGAAGCCACTGACAGTACAACTGCTCCACGACCCAAGAAGCGCACTCGTGTTCTCAACGACCGAGAGCTTCTTGTGGCTCTTCATCAGAAACAGGATAGGCATCATGATTGGCTGAAGCGTCAGATGCAAAGCCTCTTGGTGGATGTTAATCGCATTCGCAATCTTTCCACCAAGAATGCTTTTGTTGCCCATGAAACCTCTCGCCGCACATGGAAAGGGCTAACACTGATGTGCTCTGAAGATGATCTTAAAGAGGATGGCTTCACTGAGCGATTCAAGTTTGACTCCACACCTCCTCGAAGGGCAGTGCTGCGACGAACTCCATCCCTTGAAGACTCCGAGTTCTCTTCCTCTGCTGCAACTGTGAATGCTAGAGTAATCGAGGATGAAGACGATGCTACTTCACCGCCACCTCCTTCAGCATGCTTCGACTCTGCTCCAAGCTCTTCAGCACCGCCAAACACAACCAACGACCCTGCTGCTTCACCTACTCCTCATGGGAACGAGTAGATGCTCTATGTCTTCAAACCTTTTTGGTCCTTACTGACAAAATGGGGAGAAGCATATGAGGTTGATAGTCTTCAAGAGGGTCCATATGGGCGGGTGCTTTATATTTTGGTTCGTGCTTACAACTCTTGTTTTGCTACATTTGGTTCTTTGAGTTGTAACACTTAAACTCGATGGTCGTCTGCTACTTATTTGCCACCTTGTGTTGCGATGATAAATTCCACATGTGCGACGATAAATTCCGCACTTAGATCATTCTGCAGACGTCCATTTTCCATTATGCATGTCATTATCTTCATATACTTTCACATGCATAGTGGATTGTCATCATAAGTTGAAGTGGATCTCCACAAGTACAACCTGCCATGTGCATTTGCATTCCAAAAGCAAATTACTTATATGCACATCTTCAGGGGGAGCCCTTGCAACTTATGAAGACAATTCCTTATCCTTTACAATTTCACAGATTATATTCCCCGTTGAAAACTTAAACTAGTTTGTCATCAATCACCAAAAAGGGGGAGATTGTAAGTGCATCTAGTGCCACCCCTAGTGGGTTTTGGAGTATTGACGACAAACCTAGTTGAGGGACTAATGTGTTTGTGAGAATTGCAGGATAACACTGGTAGAAGTCCCTCATTGATTCGGTTTTCCTACCAGAGATGACCCCTAAAAATGAATGAAGACATTGAAGTCAAAGGTGGTATATGAAGATATTCACATTGAAGACTATGACAAGAGAAGACACCACATGAAGCCTATGGAGCTCGAAGACTTAGATCTTTCGTAGTTCTGTTTCTTCTGTGTTGAGTCATAGGAAACACCGTACTGTTAAGTGGGGTCCAAGAGAACCAGTCAGAATGACTGAAGTGATGCTTAAACAAAACCTATGTCTTCGAGTGAAGACTTTGAGAGCGAATCTTGTCCAGAGTCGGGCAAGTCAGCTTTGCTTGAAGCCCAAGTAAAGTTGTCGTGTGAGTTTGAAATCTGACTGTTGGAACACGTGTCAGTTCCTTAGTGACCCAGGGTCATTTCGAACAAATCAGGTCGGGTTGCCAAGTGGCTATAAATAGCCCACCCCCTACAACCATAAACGGTTGGCTGCTCAGATTCAGAGTACGGCTTTTGTTGTTTCAGAGCAACCCACCTCGAAGCCTTTGAGAGAGAATTCCTTGCGAGGATAAAGCCCTAACCACCCAGAGCCAAAGAGAATTAGGCATCAGTTAAGTCTTCTTGTCTGTGTGATCTGAAGACTTATTACACTTGAGGACTGTGCATCCTCCATGCGGTTAGGCGTCGCGTTCTGAGCATCCAAGAGACATTGTGGATTTCCGGTGAACAAAGTCTATGAAGGTTTGGGAGTCTACCTTGAAGACTTACCAGAGTGACTGGGCGAGGTCTGTGTGACCTTAGCTCAAGGGGAATACGGTGAGGACTGGGTGTCCTGAGCTGCGTGTTCAGGACTGGGTGTCCGGGACTGTGTGTCCTAAGGTTTAAATACCTAGCCGCCCTAACCAGACGTACAGTTGTCACAGCAACTGGAACTGGTCCAATAAATCATTGTCTTCAGCGAGTCACTGGTTTCATCTTACCTCCCCTTTACTTATTGTTACTCCTTGTGAAGTCATTGTATGTTTGCACTATCTTTTATCTTCACTAAGTGACTGTGTGTTCTGTGTGGCTTCACAATATCTTCCTACCTGATCCTTACTACATTGCTGCTATTAGTCATTGTGCTTTCACTCTATTGAATACTTGACTATGGCTTGCCTAGTGTAGTCTACCTTCCGCTGCAGGGTAATAGGTTTATTTCTATCGTTTGTCTTCATAACTTCCACGTATTGAAGACTTTCATAAAAATCGCCTATTCACCCCCCCTCTAGTCGATATAACGCACTTTCAGATTATGAAAATCAGCTTTGTATTTGAGTGAAGACCTTGTCGTGAGGAATCTCGTAATCCAAGGTGCATAAGGCTTCAACTCAAACGGAGACAGTGCAACATTTGCCAGAGTCCTCATGAAGAAATCATGATAATTGACAGGAATGCCATGAACGATGTTGAATACCAGATTCTTCATGATGCCAACAATTTCCTCATCAGATGAGTCGTGGCCTTTGATAGGACTCATTGTCCTCGTAACAATACGATAGACAGTTCTGGGCACATAAAGTAATTCCTTCACCAGGAATTTGGTTTGTGGGGCCTGACCTAGCTTCAAAGGTTTCAACAGAACCTGCATGTAGTGATTTGTATGCTCAGGTTCACTGTAGATGCAACGAGCTTCTTCAAGGGGAGTACTGAGTGGTAAGGGACGAAGGAATTCAGAAGCTGGTGCAGTGTAGTGAGTGTTTTCAGACATCTAGTCCAGCACTCATGAATTCACATCTTTAGAATCTCCTGTAATGTGTAGCGTTGCATAAAATTGAAGAATCAGTTCTTCATTCCAATCGCAGATGTCAGAGCAAAAATTTAACAGTCCAGCATCGTGAAGAACACTGAGGACTGGTGCGAAGCACGGCAGAGATTCCATATCCACGTGAGGAATATGTTCATGGTAGAAGATTTTCTCTTTGTTGAACAGCACTGAGGAATAGAAATTGGCTTGACTAGCAGTCCAGAAACGCCTCTTCCTAATGCGAGCAGAGTTATAAGGGTTGTAGTCTTCGAAGAATACATGCTCGTCGAAGAAATCATCAGCCTTGACCTTTTGCTTGCGTGAGAATGGATCCTTTCGCTTGGGTAGAGGAGTGTCAGTGAGTTGCATCACGACCTCAGGAACCGCAATCTCAGGTTCTTCAAGCTGAGGAATTTCTCGTTCCTCTTCAGTGACAGTCTGCGTCTTCAGTTGTTCAGCAGCAGCAGTTTCTTCAGCACTACTGGCTGGAATTTCCTCATGTACAGATGAAGTGGGGTGAGTTTCTTCAGATCCCATTTGAACAGTTTGTGCGGGGGACTGAGGTATTTGCTGCAACAGTGTGAACATTGGAGATTTTGGATGCTGACTTCCCCAGAATTCATCACTCATCACGGGTGTGGAGCAGCCAACGTCCACATCTTCATCTTCCATTTCTTCAATGCCAACCTCTTCAGCTGTGAACTGAGGCATAGGCGAGGAGATAATAGGTGTTGAAGGGATCGTATCCACTTCAATTTCTTCATCAATCTGCTCTGACGAAGCAGAAGAATGATTTTCTTCATCAGATCCGCTAGGGATCTCATATTCTTCACCAAAAGGAACAAGGTCTTTTGATGGCATGGTTGAGATTGGAACAACATTAATGGGATTAGCAAATGAACTGGTCAAAGGCTTCTTCTTCTTTGGAGCTGAAGAATCTGAAGTAGCTGATGCTTTCCTTTTCTTCACTGCTGCATGCTCTGCGGCCTTGGTCTTCTTCACATCTGATGTAGATGGTAGGATCGGAGTTGGTGTTGGCGCAGGAGGAGCAGAGGAATTTGGTTGATTTTCTTCAGGCACAATTGATGCAGTTTCCTTGATTTCTTCAGTTTCTTCAGGCGCACCACAAGTGGATGCCCTGACAATTTCTTCAGCGGATGGAATGCAGTCATCAGCCCTGGAACTCACATTTTCTTCAGCAGCCTGATTTTCATCAGCGGTGTTGGCATGTTCTTCAGTCGGCTAAGCAGATGCTTCAGCCTGAGGAACTGCCTGTTGTGTTGGGGCAGCAACACTGGAAGTGAAGTTATCCGCAAGTTCCACAAAACGAACCTTGGCTCCAAGCCAATCAGCATGGTATGCGTCAAATTCATTACTGAGTTTCTTGATCTCAGATTGAGTAGTGACAAGTTCTTCAGTTGTCATAGAGACAACGTTTTTCTTCAGTTAGCGCTCCTTTTTGTACTGCGCTTTCTTGATCTGCCTTGCCTTCTCATATTTCCATTTTTCTTCTTGGATGAAGTGGGTCAGCATGTGACTTTGGCCAGGAGTCAACTTGAAATCAGGAATGGGAGTGTTGGTGTCCTTGTGCCAAACATCAATGTATTCGAGGATCAACTTGGGATCCAAAAGCAGTGGCACATCTGTTTCCTTGGCTCTAGCGGCCCTGACTTGCCTATCTCTAATGATTTCAGCAAGTTCATCATCATCAGCTTCGTCTTCATCAGACGGCACTTGGAAGGCGACTTACTTCTTCTGAGGACTAGGGCGAGGACCTCGTCCAGTAGTGGCCTTTGTCTTTAGTAGAGAGGGTCCCGTTGAGGAATTTGGTGTAGCTGAGGAACTAGCTGAAGCTCCTGAGGCAATTGAGATGTCTGCAGTCCTTTGGCATGAGGCAAGATGCACAGGTGCAGGACTTTGTCGGAGCTGAGGATTTTGGAAGAGCAGGAGCAGCATGAGGAATTAGTCCTGAGGGCTTTAAGGATTCTGGTCGTGAGGGCATTGCTGAGGAACTTGGCATTGAGGGCACTATTGGTGAAGCACTTGGCTTGCGTGCAGGCTTCTTTGACATAGCCTTCTTCGGCTTGACAGCAGAGGCCTCAGCAGAGGCAGCAGCAGTAGCACAGTCTTCATTGAATTTCCTCACTGCTTCTCTGGCTTGCTTAGCCAACTTGGCCTGGCGCTTGGCCCATTCATCAGGATAGTCCTCACCACGCTTGAGGCTGGTGGGATCATCTATTTGGCCAGGTGCCAATGGAGGTCTTGGGCATGGAGGATTGAGTGCAAATTTCTTCATGTATTTGCGAGTGACATATCTGTACTCCCTCCACTCTCTAGCCCATCTCCTCCCTATCTTCTGAATGCGCACCTTGCGCTCATTCTTGGTTTCCTTGGGAGGTGTGCAGTAGCCAGCATATATTTCATCAGGGATGTCAAATGTTGTATTGACCTCAGGCCTCTTTCCTCCTTTCTGTGGCTTCTTACCGTCAACCATTTTCTTCAGTTGAGGAATTTGAACAATTGAATTCTCTAAAGAAGTATGCAACTTTTCTTCGAGGAACGCTGCAAATGATTTAAGTTGATGAGAACCTAGTGATTCAGCAGCTGACATGAGTACCTGTGAACAGAGTATAGTTGCGAAGAATTTGGAGAGGTCATATGCATTCTCAGAAGGCTTTTCAAAAAGGAACAAGTTCGAGGAATTTGACTACATGAGTCTTGAAGAATTTCACTAAGCGTTCTTTGTCTTAGGTTCCAGAGTGGTATAGATCGAAGATCCACACAATTGAGGAATCTTGAAGAAAAATGATGCTTAGAGAAACGAATCAAGAACAGATGACCTGTGAGGTGGTTAGAGTGTGAGGATATGAAGAAAAACACCTTTGAAGATTTTGTAGATAATCATTCGAATCAACGAGGGAAGTAAAAGTAACTTTTAATTACCCTGGATGAAGAACACGATGAACAGTGAAGTGGAGAGGTGAAGTTCGTCTATGTAGATCTTACACGCCCTAACTCGGCGGAGGAAGATGGCTATGGCGGTGGCAGAGCGAAGATTTCCATGGCCGACGCGAGTACGGTGGCGACGAGGTCGAGGCAGTGAAGCTCTTCCTCACCGGCGATGATGAAGTAGCGGCGGCACTAGGGTTTGAGAAGCTTGAGCTGGAGAGAGGTCGAGCGGAGTAAAAGAAGTGAGGATGGGGAAGAGGGGTATTTATAGCCATGGTGAAAAAATGTTCGCCTGAAGAAATTGGACGAACGTGCCCCTGACCCTTCTCATTCGCTTGACATGTGTCACCCACATACTCAGAGGTGGAGATCGTGTGCGATCATGGGTGAATGGATAAGTGTATCATGGGATGCGGAACGGTTTGAGCGACAAAGTCGAAAATTTAGATAGGATAGGTTTTAAAGTTTCGTTCACAATTTCTTCAGCTGGCAAGGACACAGCGAAGATTTTGAACGAGTTTCAAATAGAACGCACATGAAGAATTTGTGAATAGATTGGGTTGAGTATAGCATAGAGGTGAAGGGTCCGATCACATTCACTTAGTAGAAAAAACCAACTTGAAGAATTAGCAATAAGTGAATGCTGTAGAGGACATAAACTCACATATATATATAGCCAATGAAGAAAAACGACGGAAACAGTGAAGATAATGCAAAGTTGAAGAATATGAACAACCGAGGAATTTCAACTTTTGGTGGTGGCGTGACCCACCGTAGAAGAATGATGATTTCAGACATCGCGTACAATTATCGTAGGGTTCTGAGAATCAAATTCTTCGTTAATTTCTTCACACTAAGAGTGTTATTCTTCATTGATTGAAGAAAAACGTTTCTTCATGTGTTACACATCTAAGTCATCAATTTTGCATAAGTGTTAGGATGAGTGTCCTTTTCAAAGAACATTCGAAGATTCTAGGATATTTAGCTCACACCGCAACTTGCTAAATCTCTTCTCATCCAAGGGCTTTATGAAGATATCGGCTAGCTGTTCTTCAGTCTTCACATGCTCAATAGAAATGTCACCCTTCAACACATGATCACGAAGAAAATGATGACGAATCTGAATGTGCTTAGTCTTCGAGTGCTGATCTGGGCTGTGAACAATCTTGATGGCACTCTCATTGTCACAGAGGAGAGACACATTCTTCATGTTGACGTCGTAGTCCTTGAGAGTTTGCTTCATCCATGGCAATTGAGCACAGCAAGAACCAGCGGCAATGTACTCAGCTTAAGCAGTCGATAGTGATACGGAGTTCTATTTCTTCGAGGACCAACAGACCAAAGATCGTCCGAGGAAATGACATGTACCAGATGTTGACTTGCGGTCCACATGATCACCAGCATAGTCAGAGTCAGAATATCCAATGAGATCAAAAGCTGAGCCCTTGGGGTACCATAATCCAAGTGTAGGTGTGTGAGCTAGATATCGAAGAATATGCTTCACAGCCTTATGGTGTGATTCCTTCGGTGTAGGTTGAAATCGGGCACACATGCAAACACTAAGCATTATGTCTGGCCTAGATGCACATAAGTACAATAAAGAGCCAATCATGGAGCGGTATACCTTATGATCGAAGTCAATACCATTTTCATCAGTGCACAGATGGCCATTTGTGGGCATAGGAATTTTGACGCCTTTGTAATCTTGCATGCCGACTTTCCTCAGTACATCCTCGAGGTATTTCTCCTGAGATATGAATATGCCATTGTGTTGTTGACGAATTTGAAGACCTAAGAAGAATTTCAACTCTCCCATCATAGACATTTGATATTCTTCACTCATCATATAGGCAAATTCATCACTATAACGTTGGTCAGTACAGCCAAAGATAATATCATCAACATATATTTGGCACACAAATAATTCACCATCATAAGATTTAGTGAAAAGAGTAGGGTTGAGTGAACCGGGTTTGAAGCCTTTCTTCATGAATAATTCCTTCAAGGTATCATACCACGCCCGTGGAGCCTGCTTGAGGCCATAGAGGGCCTTGTTGAGTCTGAAGACTTTGTCAGGATTCTTTGGATCTTCAAAACCTGGGGGTTGAGCAACATATACTTTTTCCTCAAGCTTACCATTGAGGAATGCACTTTTCACATCCATTTGATATAAAGTGATATCATGATGGTTAGCATAAGCAAGTAATATTCAAATAGCATCAAGTCTAGCAACAGGTGCAAAAGTTTCATCAAAGTCAATTCCTTCAACCTGTGTAGCCTTCAGCTACAAGCCGTGCCTTATTCCTCACCACAAGGCCATTTTCATCTTGCTTGTTGCGGTAGATCCACTTTGTGCCAATGATATTGTGCTTGCGAGGATCTGGACGTTTGACCAGTTCCCAGACATTGTTGAGCTCGAACTGATGTAATTCTTCTTGCATGGCCTAAATCCACTGAGGCTCCAGAAATGCTTCATCTACCTTAGTGGGCTCTATGATAGAGACAAAGGCATAGTGCCCACAAAAGTTAGATAAATGTGAAGCTTTTGAGCGTGTGAGAGGACCTGGTGCTTTGATGTCATTGATGATCTTTTCAACTTGCACTTCTTTTGCAATGCGAGGATGAGCTGGTTGTCATTGAAGAATTTGATCAGCATTCTCTTCAGCACCATTTTCTTCAGTATTTTCTTCAGGTGCATTAGCTCGACGTTCTTCATGTTATGGAATGAATTCTTCAGCAGATTCTTCAGTAGGAATGACATCCTCGGTAGCCTTGAACTTGATTGTTTCCTCAGGTGCTGGTTCATCTATCACAGTAGGTAGGTGCTCTCTTTGCGAGCCATTAGTTTCATCGAACCGCACATCTATAGTTTCAACAACCTTGTGAAGAACGTTGTTGAAGACTCTGTAGGTGTGCGAGTCCTTTCCGTAACCAAGCATAAAACCTTCAGGTGCTTTCGGTTCAAATTTTGAGTTGTGATGAGGATCTCTAATCCAACATTTAGCACCGAAGACTTTGAAATAACTTACATTGGGTTTCTTATCAGTGAGGAGTTCATAGGCAGTCTTCTTGAAGAATTTGTGAAGATATACTCTGTTGATGATGTGGCACGCAGTATCAATTGCCTCAATCTAGAACCGACGAGGCATTTTGTATTCATCAAGCATAGTGCGAGCCATCTCAGCAAGAGTCCTATTCTTGCGCTCCACGACGCCGTTTTGCTGAGGAGTGTAAGGAGCAGATAACTCATGAGTAATACCAAGTTCATTAAGATAGTCATCGAGACCAGAATTCTTGAACTCGGTGCCATTGTCACTTCTGATGTGCTTGATCTTCACACCAAAGTTGGTTGAAGCCCTCGAGGAAAATCGTTTGAAGACTTCCAGCACTTCATGTTTGTAAGCAACAAGGTGTACCCATGTATAACGAGAGTAATCATCAACAATAACAAAGCCATATTGAGATGCATCATTTGAAACAGTAGAATAATGATTAGGACCGAAGAGATCCATGTGAAGCAATTCAAATGGGCGAGTAGTGGTCATGATAGTCTTCGCTAGATGCTTGGCCTTCTGAAGCTTTTGCAAGTAGACACACGGCTGGTTGTGGTCCTGTAGAGAAATCAACAATATATAGGTCTCCTCTCCTAAAGCCTTCGAAGACTTTGGAATTGTCAGCTTCCATAACCACAACACAACGGTACTTGCCAAAGACAACAACCATATCAAGATCACAAAGCATTGAGACAGACATAAGATTGTATCCTAAGGACTCAACAAGCATGACTTTGTCCATGTGTTGATCCTTTGTGATCACAACCTTACCTAGACCCAATACCTGACTTTTGCCTTTGTCGGCAAAGATGATTATCTTCAGATGCGATGGAGATAATGGAGCATCCATCAATAGATTCTTGTTACCAGTCATGTGATTTGTACATCCACTATCGAGGACCCACTCAGTGGCTTTGGGTTGATCATCCTGCAGATGAATTAGTGCAGCTTACAAACTCACATACTTCATCGGTGAAGAATATGACATCAATTCATCAGATCAATTTCATCAAGCAAAAGAACAGATAAAGCAATATGAGGACGTGAGAAATGAAAGTTCATTTATTCATGATTAGTCTGCGTCCTATCAGGCATACTCAGGTCTCCAGCAAATTCTTCAGACGATTACGTATGTCTGGAGACCTGACCCTACAGAAGGGATTAGTTCTTTTTCTTCACCACCCACATCTGAAGGGGTGGAAAAGAGTTCATCATTCTGCGAGCTCCAAACGAGAAGGATGGCATAGAAGCCAGTCCATTTCATTTCACATAAGAGGGGTTAGAGTAAGCATAAGAGTAAGCAGAGAAATTCTTCGAGGACTTATGGACATAATGATTTGAAGAATAATGCACATATCCATAATCCTTAGATCTTCCCTGCAAAACAGACGGGTTAGCACGATGATGTTCATATGAGGACTTTGATCCTTCTGAGGAATATGATCCATGTGAGGAGTTTGGTCCGTATGAGGACTTGGTTCCATATAAAGAATTTGGTTCACATGAAGAATTTGATCTAGGGTTCCTATTCTTCACAGGTGGCATCATGATGATATTCACCTGATGATTTTGAAGGCATCTTTTGGGAACCCAGATTTTCTTCATAGGGGAACCGTTCCTGCAGTTAGTGCCAACATATCTAGCAAATACTTCACCATTCTAATTTTTGAACAGTTTATAGTTGGAGTCAAATGACTCATCATCAGAACGAGGAGATTCACATGCAAATCCAGATAAGTTAGATGGATCAACTGGATGTCCCTTTGTAGCAACCCATGTATTTTTGGGGTACTACTCAGGCTTCCAATATGTACCATCAGCATTGAGTTTCCTCTCAAAGGAAATAGCCTCTTTCCTAGGGTTTCTGTTGAGGATCTGCTTTTTAAGCACGTCACAAAGAGTCTGATGCCCTTTGAGGCTTTTGTACATGCCTGACATGTACAATTCCTTCAGCCCTGCGTCATCAGTGATACTAGCAATGTCCTCAGATGAGGAATTAGTGATAGTAGAGGCATGTGAATAATTTGAAACATTAGCAGCATTTGAACATTCAGGTGAAGAATTAGCAGATTCACGTTCAATGCATTTCAAACAAGGAGGAACAAATTATTCCTGAGAAGCGCTGATTTGTTGAGCAAGTAATGAATCGCGCTCCTTCTGAAGAACTTCATAACTCACTCTTAGCTTCTCAAGGTCTTGCTTTCTTTGAAGAAATTCATAAGAAAGCTTCTCATGATCGGATAAGAGAGTGTTATGATGACCTTGAAGATTGTCAAACCTAATCTGATGTCTCTGAAGATTTTCAGTCAAGGCTTTAGTGTGATCCATTTCCTCACCCAACATATCATCACTTTTGTCTAGCATGTTTTGAACCTTTTCAAGAGCCCTTTGTTGTTTTACAGCAATTTTAGCAAGTTTAGAATAGTTGGGCTTAAGGTTTTCATCAGATTCATGCTCACTGGATTCAGAGGAGGTATATTTGAGTACCTTGGCACCCTTTGCCATGAAGCAATAGGTGGGAGCGTAGTCATCATCGCCTTGATCAGCCTTGTTGGTGAGGTCATTTTCTTCAGTGTTGAAGATAGACTTGCTGACGAATGCAGTAGCGAGAGCTAGGCTCGCCACTCTGGATTCGGACTCCTCAGATGTCTCCTCTTCCTCGTTTTCTTCAGATTCAGCCTCAGAGTCCATTTCCTTGCCAATGAATTCCCTAGCCTTCTTGGAGCTGCTCTTCTTGTGATATGAAGACTTTGAGGATTTTGATGATGAAGATTTTGTGGATTTCTTCTTTTTCTTCGCATCATCAGAACTGTAATCCTTGTATTTCTTCTTCTTTGATTCCTTTTCCCACTGAGGACAATCTTGAATGTAATGTCCAGGTTTCTTGCACTTGTGATAGAGCCTCCTTTTGTAGTCACTGGATGAGGAATCATTGCTCCTTGAGGGTCTTCCAAGGCGACCACGTCTTGACAACTTTTGGAACTTCTTCACGAGCAGAGCCAGATCATGGATTAGTTCTTCAGGATCACCAAGGCTACTACCAGAGTCTTCATATTCGGACTCAGATACTACCTTGGCCTTCAGTACACGTGATCTGCCATATCTTGAACCATAGAGATCTCTTTTTTCAACAAGTTGGAACTCATGAGTATTTAGCCTCTCGAGAATATCAGCGGGATCAAGTGACTTGTAATCAGCACGTTCTTGTATCATCAATGCCAGAGTGTCAAATGAGGAATCAAGCGATCTCAGCAATTTCTTCACCACCTCATGGTCGGAGATGTCAATGGCACCAAGTGCTTGAAGCTCATTTGAGATGTCAGTGAGGCGATCAAAGGTTTGTTGAACATTTTCATTGTCGAGTCTTTTGAAGCGATTGAAGAGATTGCGAAGAACATCAACTCGAGAGTGACGCTATGTCGAGACTCCTTCATTCACTTTGGAAAACCTGTCCCAGATAAGTTTCGCTGTCTCCAAAGCACTCACTCTGCCATACTGTCCTTTGCTCAGATGGCCACATATGATATTCTTTGCTTGAGAGTCAAGTTGCTTGAATCTCTTCACATCAACAGCATTTAGAGAAGGTGTGACTGAGGGAACACCATTTTCCACAACATACGAGAGATCATTATCAATTGCCTCAAGATGCATTCGCATCTTATTCTTCCAGTAGGGGTAGTCCGTCCCATCGAAGGTAGGACACCCAACAGAGACCTTGATCATACCTGCGGTCGACATAACTAAACTCTAGGCGGCTAAACCAAAATCACACAGAACAAGGGAGTACCTTGCTCTGATACCAATTGAAAGTGCGTTATATCGACTAGAGGGGGTGAATAGGCGATTTTTATGAAATTCTTCACTGAGGAATTTGCCGGTGAGGAAATTCCTTAGCGAAGAACTACTAGCAGTGGAATAAGTACTCAAATGTAAACATAACAAAATACAAGCATAGTCATCATGCTGAAATGAAGACAGGCACAGAGTATAGGAAGCGTAAGCACACGATAACACAGGGTGAAGACAAACAGACTGAAGAAATTGAGAAAGTCTTCAAACACAGATATGAACAAACACACAACACAGTTATGAGGAAATGAAAGGGTTGAGGGAATAGAACCAGTAAGCTTGGTGAAGACAATGATTTGATAGACCAGTTCCAACTGCTGTCTCAGTTGTACGTCTGGTTGGAGCGGCTGAGTATTTAAACTCGAGGACACACAGTCCCGGACACCCAGTCCTGAACACGCAGCTCAGGACACCTAGTCCTCACTGTATTCTCCTTGAACTAAGGTCACACAGACCTTGTCCAATCACTCGTGGTAAGTCTTCAGGTGACTTTCGAACCTTCATAAACTTGGTCACTCGACGATCCACAATTCCTCTTGGATGCTCTAGACCATGACGCCTAACCATCTGGAAGAAGCACAGTCTTCAAAGGTAACAAGCGTCGGATCCACGCAGGATCAATCTCTTCAGTGATGCTCAATCACTTGGGGTTTCTAGGTGTTTGGGTTTGGGTTTTTCCTCACTTGATGATTTTCGCTCAAAGTCCTCGGAGGATGGGTTGCTCTCAAATGACAAGTGTCAGTTTCTTTCGGAGCAGCCAACCAGCTAGTGGTTGTAGGGGGCGGCTATTTATAGCCTAGGGAGCAGCCCGACATGATAAGACATAAATGCCCTTCAATGATATGACCGTTAGGTGGATAGATATTTTGGGACAGCTGGCGCATAGCACAACAACGGTCGGAATTTTGAGTAGCAAAATCCTCAGGGCTATCATGTTCCTCACTGTGTAGGAAATCCACACTGGTGAATTCCTAACTCCTCAGTCAGAACAAATTCCTCAGAGACCAGAAGAACTTCGTCTCTGTCGCTGAAGAATATGACTGGACTGTATGAGATTTCCAATGGCTTCACTCGAAGGGATTGGTAGGTGTAGGATTTTGAGTTGAGCATCACATGGAAATTTTTCCTTAGTATTTCCTCGACCCCCTTTAACAGTATGGTGTTTCCTATGACTCAAGAAAGAGAAAATGAAACTACGAAAACAAAAGTCTTCACGCTTCATGTTCCTCGAATGAATACCATGTATTCAAGGTCACACCAATTTCTTCACTTTCGAAGTCTTCAGAAAGTCTTCAGAGATTCAAAGTCTTCAGTCGAAGAACTTCATTTATAGGGGTCAACTTTCTCTATAAATATCAAACTCCTCATAGACTTATAGACCTGTGTACACTCACAAACGCATTAGTCCCTTAACCTATAAGTCTTCAATACACCAAAATCACTAAGGGGCACTAGATGCACTTACAGATACTAGAACAAAGATGACTCTATATGAATGCCTCCGGCGGTGTACCCGGATTGCGATGAATCAACTATGACATGTATGAAAAATTATGGACGGTGGCTTTGCCACAAATATGATGTCAACTACATGATCATGCAAAGCAATATGACAATGATGATGTGTGTCATAATAAACGGAATGGTAGAAAGTTGCATGGCAATATATCTCGGAATGGCTATGGAAATGCCATAATAGGTAGGTATGGTGGCTATTTTGAGGAAGATATAAGGAGGTTTATGTGTAACAGAGCGTATCATATCACGGGGTTTGGATGCACCGGCGAATTTGCGCCAACTCTCAATGTGAGAAAGGGCAATGCACGGTACCGAAGAGGCTAGCAAGGATGGAAGGGTGAGAGTGCGTATAATCCATGGACTCAACACTAGTCATAAAGAACTCACATACTTATTGCAAAAATCTACAAGTCATCAAAAACCTCGGCACTACGCGCATGCTCCTAGGGGGGTAGATTGGTAGGAAAAGACCATCGCTCGTCCCCGACCGCCACTCATAAGGAGGACAATCAAATAACACCTAATGTTTCAAATTTGTTACACAACGTTTACCATGCGTGCATGCTACGGGACTTGCAAACTTCAACACAAGCATTTCTAAAATTCATAACTACTCAACTAGCACGACTTTGATATTATTACCTCCATATCTCAAAAAAATCATCAAGCATCAAACTTCTCTTAGTATTCAACACACTCATAAGAAAGTTTTATTATTCTTGGATACCTAGCATATTAGGACTTTAAGCAAATTACCATGCTATTTAAGACTCTCAAAATAATCTAAGTGAAGCATGAGAGTTCATCTATTTCTTCAAAATAAAACTACCACCATGATCTAAAAGATATAAGTGAAGCACTAGAGCAACTAACAAACTACTCCGAAAGATATAAGTGAAGATCAATGAGTAGTCAGATAATTATGCAACTATGTGAAGACTCTCTAATAATTTCAGATCTTGGTATTTTATTCAAACAGCAAGCAAATCAAAAGAAAATGACATTCTAAGAATAGCAAACATCATGTGAAGAAGCAAAAACTTAGGATCAACTGAAACTAACTGATAGTTGTTGAAGAAGAAAGGTGGGATGCCAACGGGGGCATCCCCAAGCTTAGACGCTTGAGACTTCTTGAAATATTGTCTTGGGATGCCTTGGGCATCCCCAAGCTTGAGCTTTTGTGTCTCCTTAATTCCTCTCATATCACGGTCTCCCTAAATCTCAAAAGCTTCATCCACACAAAACTCAACAAGGACTCGCGAGATAAGTTAGTATAAACCATTGCAAAAACCTTATCATACTCTACTATAGAAAATCACTAAAATTATTATTCAACATTGAATACTAAATTCCTCTGCATATTTAATAGTCCTATCCTCGAATAGAATCATTAAAGAAACAAACATATGCAAACAATGCAAACATAACAGCAATCTGCCTAAACAGGATAGTCTATAAAGAATGCTGCAACACCCATACTTCCCTAGCTCCAAAAATTATGAAATAAAATTCCCACTGTAGTAAATTTATCAGAGCTTAATATGCAAAAGGTTTCAACATTTTATCACATTCTAACTTTTCTAGGGAATTATTGCAACAGCGGTAAATTTTATGTTTTCAAACAGCAACATGAAGACTTGTAAAATAGGCATAGTAAAGGCTATAAATGCCGCTTTTATCGAAATAAAAGATGCAAAACAATGTTCTAAATAACAGCAAGCAAATCCTAACAAAATAAATTGACGCTCCAAGCAAAACACATATCATGTGGTAAATAAAAATATAGCTCCAAGTAAAGTTACCGATGAACGAAGACGAAAGAGGGGCTGCCTTCCGGGGCATCCCCAAGCTTAGGCTCTTCCCACTCCTTATTCCATAGTCCATCGAATCCTTACCCAAAACTTGAAAACTTCACAACACAAAACTTAATAGAAAACTTGTAAGCTCCGTTAGTATAAGAAAATAAATCACCACTTCAAGGTACTGTAATGAACTCATTCTTTATTTATATTGATGTTAAACCTAATGTATTCCAAGTTCTCTATGGTTTATAAACTATTTTACTAGCCATAGATTCATCAAAACAAGTAAACAACACATGAAAAACAGAATCTGTCAAAAACAGAATAGTCTGTAGTAATCTGGATCAAACGTATACTTCTGGAACTCATAAAATTCTAAAATAAATTGCTGGACCTGAGGAATTTATCTATTAATCTTCTTCAAAAATAATTAACTAAATAGCACTCTCCAAATAAAAATGTCAGCAATTCTCATGAGCGCTAAAGTTTGTGTTTTTGACAGCATGATCAACAAGACTTTCCCCAAGTCTTCCCAAAGGTTCTACTTGGCACAAACACTAATTAATCACATAAAACCACATCTAAACAGAGGCTAGATTAATTATTTATTACTAAACAGGAGCCAAAATCACGGAACTAAAATAAAATTGGGTTGCCTCCCAACAAGCGCTATCACTTAACGCCCCTAGCTAGGCATGATGATTTCAATGATGCTCACATAAAAGATAATAATTGAAACATAAAGAGAGCATCATGAAGAATATTACTAGCACATTTAAGTCTAACATACTTCCTATGCATAGGGATTTTGTGAGCAAACAACTTATGGGAACAATAATCAACTAGCATAGGAGGGCAAAACAAGCATAACTTCGAAATTTTAAGCACATAGAGAGGAAACTTGATATTATTGCAATTCCTACAAGCATATGTTCCTCCCTCATAATAATTTTCAGAAGCATCATGAATGAATTCAACAATATAACCAGCACCTAAAGCATTCTTTTCATGATCTACAAGCATAGAAATTTTATTACTCTCCACATAAGCAAATTTCTTCTTAATCGGAATAGTGGGAGTATCATAAGAGACTTGAATACTATAAATTGTTTCCACATTGAAAGAGTAATGTTCAGAAAAAGGGTAATCATAATCATGAAAAGTTTTATAAATATAATCATCACTACTTTTTATATCATATGTATCATCACAATAATTATCATAAGTAGGAGGCATGCTATCATCATTATAAATTTGCATATTAAAACTTGGGAGACTAAAAATATCATCTTCATTAAGTGTAGCATCCCCAAGCTTGGGACAAACATTAATTGCAGCAAATATATTCTCAAAAACATCATCTTCATCAAACATAGCATCCCCAAGCTTGGGCCTTTTCATATCATAAGCATAATCACTCTCATAATTAAGAGTATGGATAACACCAGTAGTATAGCAATTATCATATTCGTCCAAGCAAGTGCTAAAAAGATTTTCAATATCATAAGAAGTATCATTATCTTCCACAATTATATTTTCATGAGGCACAATAGTAATAGGAGCAGCATTATTTGGGAGAGATATCTTTTTACCTCTCTTCCTTTTTCTTTTCTTCTACTTCACCACATCATGTGTGGGTTCAATCCTCTTTTTGGAGCTCCTTATTAATGAGATTGGTTGAATAGGAGGCTCCTTCTCGTTACCTGATTCAACATAAGAAATAATAGGAGGATATTGGGAAGTCTCTTCCCTTTCATTAGTATTCTCTTCATCTTCTATTTGTTTTCTTTTCTTTATGTAATTGGCAATATAAGGATTTTCAATGCAATTCATCGCACAATACATATAAATTTCCTCTAGGTCAAAATGAAGAACTCTATCAAGGGCAAATTTTGGAATAACCTTAGTTATATGTTTCATTTCTTCGTAGCCCGTAAGCAAACTAAGTTCATTATAATGTGCAAGGGAAATCAAGTCATCACAATTTTTGGACACGATTAGATCATGAAACAATTTGCATCGGATAATTAAATGACCATGTTCATTACAAAGCTCACAAGTATGGCCAAGAAAACTTAAATTTTCAGCACAATCATCTAGCTCTTCTTGCAACAATTTAGTTTCTAAGTATTATGCTTCTTGCAATATCTATCTTCTCTATTTGGTGTGTACTTACAAACCCAATGCACTGCACAAAAATTGACATGTTTATAGGAGAAATTTTCATCATAACTAGTGAAATCATCATTAGTGTCATGGATATTCAAAGAATTCGTACTAACAACATAGAAATCATGCTCATCATTCAAATATTTAGTTCCAAACATTCTAATGCATTCTTATTCTAGCACTTGAGCACAATTTTCCTTTCCATCATACTCACGAAAGATATTAAAAAGATGAAGCGTATGAGGCAAACTTAATTCCATTTTTTTGTAATTTTCTTTTATAGACTGAACTAGTGATAAAACAAGAAACTAAAAGACTCGATTGCAAGATCTAAAGATATACCTTCAAGCACTCACCTCCCCGGCAACGGTGCCAGAAAAGAGCTTGATGTCTACTACACAACCTTCTTCTTGTAGACGTTGTTGGGCCTCCAAGTGCAGAGGTTTGTAGGACAGTAGCAAATTTCCCTCAAGTGGATGACCTAAGGTTTATCAATCCGTAGGAGGCATAGGATGAAGATGGTCTCTCTCAAGCAACCCTGCAACCAAATAACAAAGAGTCGCTTGTGTCCCCAACACACCCAATACAATGGTAAATTGTATAGGTGCACTAGTTCGGCGAAGAGATGGTGATACAAGTGGTATATGGATAGTAGATATAGGTATTTGTAATCTAAAAATATAAAACAGCAAGGTAACGAATGATAAAAGTGAGCGTAAGCGGTATTGCAATGCGTTGAAACAAGGCCTAGGGTTCATACTTTCACAAGTGCAAGTTCCCTCAACAATAATAACATAATTGGATCTCAACATAACTATCCCTCAACATGCAACAAAGAGCCACTCCAAAGTCAATAATAGTGGAGAACGAGAAGAGATTATGGTAGGGTACGAAACCACCTCAAAGTTATTCTTTCCAATCAATCTGTTGGGCTATTCCTATAAGTGTCACAAACAGCCCTAGAGTTCGTACTAGAATAACACCTTAAGACACAAATCAACCAAAACCCTAATGTCACCTAGATACTCCAATGTCACCTCAAGTATCCGTGGATATGATTATACGATATGCATCACACAATCTCAGATTCATGTATTCAACCAACACAAAGGACCTCAAAGAGTGCCCCAAAGTTTCTACTGGAGAATCACGACAAAAACATGTGCCAACCCCTATGCATAGGTTCATGGGCGGAAGCCGCAAGTTGATCACCAAAACATACATCAAGTGAATCATGTGATAGCCCATTGTCACCACAGATATCCATGGCAAGACATACATCAAGTGTTCTCAAATCTTTAAAGACTCAATCCGATAATATAACTTCAAAGGGGAAACTCAATCCATTACAAGAGAGTAGAGGGGGGAAGAAACATCATAGGATCCAAATATAATAGGAAAGCTCATGATACATCAAGATCGTATCATCTCAAGAACACGAGAGAGAGAGAGAGAGAGAGAGAGAGAGATCAATCACATAGCTACTGGTACATACCCTCAGCCCCAAGGGAGAACTAATCCCTCCTCGTCATGGAGAGCGCCGGGATGATGAAGATGGCCATCGGAGAAGGGTTGCCCCCTCCGGCATGTGCCAGAATGGGTCTAGATTGGTGTTCGGTGGCTACGGAGGCTTTCGGCGGTGGAACTCATGATCTATTGTGCATTCTGGAAGTTTTAGGGTACGTAGGTATATATGCGTGAAAGAAGTATGTCGGTGGACCAAAGGGGGGGCCACGAGACAGGGGCGCGCCCTAGGGGGGTGGGCACGCCCCCACCCTCGTGGGCACCTCCCTTCTTTCCTGACGTGCACTCCAAGCTTTTCCGGTAGCTTTCCTTCCAAAGATAACTTCTCTAGTTGATTTCGTTCCGTTTCGACTCCGTTTGATATTCCTTTTCTTCAAAACACTGAAATAGGCAAAAACAGGAAATCTGGGCTGGGCCTCCAGTTAGTAGGTTAGTCCCAAATTAATATAAAAGTGGATAATAAAGCCCAATTTTGTCTAAAACAGTAGATAATATAGCATGGAGTAATCAAAAATTATAGATACGTTGGAGACGTATCACCCCCTACCTCGTGGGCCCCCTAAAGCTCCTCCGACTCCAACTCCAACTCTAGATATTATGTTTCGGTGAGAAAAAATCAGAGAGATGAATTCATCATGTTTTACGATACAAAGCTGCCGCCAAGCCCTAAAACCTCTCGAGAGGGCTGATCTGGAGTCCGTTCGGGGCTCCGGAGAGGGGAATCTGTCGCCATCGTCATCATCAACCATCCTCCATCACCAATTTCATGATGCTCACCGCCGTGCATGAGTAATTCCATCGTAGGCTTGCTGGACGGTGATGGGTTGGATGGGATCTATCATGTAATTGAGTTAGTTTTGTTAGGGTTTGATCCCTAGTATCCACTATGTTCTGAGATTGATGTTGCTATGACTTTGTTATGCTTAATGCTTGTCACTAGGGCCCGAGTACCATGATTTCAGATCTGAACCTATTATGTTTTCATCAATATATGAGAGTTCTTGATCCTATCTTGCAAGTCTATAGTCACCTATTATGTGTTATGATTCGTTAACCCTGAAGTGACAATAATCGGGATACTTACTGGTGATGACCGTAGTTTGAGGAGTTCTTGGGTTCACTATGTGTTTTTGCTTTGTTTCGGTACTCTATTAAAAGGAGGCCTTAATATCCCTTAGTTTCCGTAAGGACCCCGCTGCCACGGGAGGGTAGGACAAAAGATGTCATGCAAGTTCTTTTCCATAAGCATGTATTACTATATTCGGAATACATGCCTACATCACATTGATGAACTAGAGCTAGTTCTGTGCCACCCTAGGTTATGACTGTTACATGATGAACCACATCCGACATAATTCTCCATCACCGATCCATTGCCTACAAGCTTTCCATGTATTGTTCTTCGCTTATTTACTTTCCTGTTGCTATTGCTATCATCACTACAAAATACCAAAAACCTTACTTTTACTACTGTTACCTTTTGCTACCGTTACCACTACTATCATATTGCTTTGCTACTAAATACTTTGCTGCAGATACTATATTTCCAGGTGTGGTTGAATTGACAACTCAGCTGCTAATACTTGAGAATATTCTTTGGCTCCCCTTGTGTCGAATAAATAAATTTGGGTTGAATACTTTACCCTCAACAACTGTTGCGATCCCCTATACTTGTGGGTTATCAAGACTATTTTCTGGTGCCGTTGCCGAGGAGCATAGCTCTATTCTTTGAGTCACTTGGGATTTATATCTGCTTATGAAGAACTTGAAAAATCCGAGAACTAAGATTTCCCTCAACTATGAGGGGAGGTAAGGAACTGACATCTAGCTCTGCACTTGATTCACCTTCTGTTTTAAGTAAGTTTGCAACACCTAAACCTGCTTCTGCTATTCGTTCTGATATGTCGCATGTTATTGATGATGCCACTTCTACTATACATGATACTTATGATGAAACTACTTCTATGCTTGATACTACTATGCCACTTGGTGAATTTCTTGATGAACAACTTGCTAGGTCTAGAGAGATTGAAAATATTGAATCTGATAATACTGATGAAACTGATGATGAAGACTTGCCTGTTATTCCGGAGGGTTATGTTTTTGACAAAGAAGCTTCTTTAGCTATTTTAGCTTGCAAAGATACATACGAACTCAAGAGGTTATTAGCTAAATGGAATAAGCAATCTCTAAATGCTAGAATGAAACCTGACCCTGCTTTTGCTACTTCACCTATCTGTGTTACCGATAAGGATTGTGAATTCTCTGTTCATCCTGATATAATTACTTTGGTTGAATCTGATCCTTTTCATGGCTATGATTCTGAAACTGTTGTGGCACATCTTACTAAATTAAACGATATAGCTACCCTATTCACTAATGATGAGAGAACTCGCTACTTATATATCCTTAAAATATTTCTGTTCACATTAAAGGGTGATGCTAAGATATGGTTTAATTCTCTTGATCTTGGTTGTGTGTGTAGTCCCCAGGATATGATTTATTACTTCTCTGCTAAATATTTCCCTGCTCATAAGAAACAAGCTACTTTAAGGGATATATATATATAATTTTGTGCAAATTGAAGAAGAGAGTCTCCCGCAAGCTTGGGGAGGCTTCTCCAATTGCTTAATGCTTTGCCTGATCATCCTCTTAATAAAAATGAAATACTTGATATCTTTTATAATGGACTAACCGACGCCTCCAGAGATTACCTGGATAGTTGTGATGGTTCTGTTTTCAGGGAAAGAACACCGGGTGAAGCTGAAATTCTATTGAATAATATGTTGACAAATGAAAATAATTGGACACCTCCGGAGCCAATTCCTGAGCCTACTGCTAAACCAACTCCGAAGAATAGGGGTATTCTATTTCTCAGTCCTGAAGATATGCAAGAGGCAAAGAAATCTATGAAAGAAAAAGGTAGTAAAGTTGAAGATGTTAAGAATTTACCTCCTATTGAAGAAATACACAGTCTTAATTTACCGCCTGTTGAAGAAATATATGATCTTAATCCATTACCTATTGAAGACACTCATGGTCTTGATAACCCGACAGAGGTAGTAAAGGTAAAGTCTCTTTGTAGATATGATAAAGCTAAAATCCCATTTATTAAGTTTGCTAGCCCATGCTTAGATGAGTTTGATAAATTTATGGCTAAGCAAGAAGATTTTAATGCTTATTTTGGTAGACAACTGAAATACAATTCAAATATGCATGAACACTTGGGTGATTATATGGCTAATGTCAAAGGTGAACTTAAACTTATTAGTAAACATGCTTCTATGGTTACCACTCAAGTAGAACAAGTGCTTAAAGCTCAAAATGATTTGCTCAATGAATTGAATAGTAAGGATAATGATAATGCTGTTAGAGTTATGACTAGAGGTGGTAGAATGACTCAGGAACCTTTGTATCCTGAAGGCCACCCTAAGAGAATTGAGCTAGATTCTCAGTGAAATAATATAGATGCACCTAGTCCTTCTAAAATGAAGAAAAAGAAAAATGATAGGACTCTGCATGCTTCTAGTGATCCTATTGTTGAAACACCTGAGAACACAAATGATATTTCTATTTCTGATGCTGAAACTCAATCTGGTAATGAACCTGAAACTAGTAATAATGTTGATGATAATGTTCATGATGATGCTCAACCTAGTAATGATAATGATATAGAAATTGAACCTGCTGTTGATCTTGAGAACCCACAATCAAAGAATCAACATTATCATAAGAAAGACTTTGTTGCTAGGAAACACAGTAAAGAAAGAGAACCATGGGTTCAGAAACCTATGCCTTTTTCTCCCAAACCATCCATGAAAAACGATGATGAGGATTTTGAGCACTCTACTGAAATGATTAGACCTATCTTTTTGCGTATGCGATTAACTGATATGCTCAAAATGAATCCTTATGCTAAGTATATGAAAGATATTGTTACAAATAAAAGAAAGATACCTGAATCTGAAATTTCCACCATGCTTGCTAATTATACTTTTTAACGGTGTAATACCAAAGAAACTTGGAGATCCCGGTGTACCAACTATACCATGCTCCATTAAAAGAAACTATGTTAAAACTTCTTTATGTGATCTTGGAGCCGGTGTTAGTGTTATGCCTCTCTCTTTATATCGTAGACTTGATTTGAATAAGTTGACACTTACTGAAATATCTTGGCAAATGGCTGATAAATCAACTGCTTTACCTGTCGGTATTTGTGAGGATGTGCATGTTGTAGTGGCAAACGTTACTACTTTAACAGACTTTGTTATTCTAGATATTCCCGAGGATGATAGTATGTCTATTATTCTTGGAAGACCCTTTTTGAATACTGCAGGGGCTGTTATTGATTGCAGAAAAGGAAATGTCACTTTTCATGTTAATGGTAATGAGCACACGGTACACTTCCCGAGGAAACAACCTCAAGTTCATAGTATCAACTCTATTGGAAAAAATCCATCGATTATATTTGGAGGTTTTGAATTCCCCCTTCCTATTGTCAAGAACAGATATGATATTCTTATTATTGGGGATGTGCATATCCCCGTTGAGGTAACATAGTGTTATTCGAAATTTCTCCGGTTCCATGTTATTCGGAATGAGTTCATTAACAAGACTTGATCAACCTTGTTAGTGGATTCCTTTTGATGATCATGAGATGGATGAAACTAGAAGGCACAACCTTCTGTACCCCACCTTTACTTTCTGTTATTTATATTAAATAAACTAAAAATAGTATTTTTTCTATCTATTATCTGATTATCCGTGCAATATAAAATACCCTGAAAATAAAAGTTCTCCAAATGCCCTGAAATTTCAATATGTTTTTCTGGAATATTTGAGAATATTTGGCACTGAGAACACTGCAGGGGGGTCAACCACCTGCCCACGAGGGTGGAAGGCGCGCCCCCTGCCTCGTGGGCCCATGGTGGCCCTCCTCCACTTATCCTTTCACCCACACACTCCTTCTTCCTCCCACAAACACGAATATCCAGCTCAAACCCGAGTCCAAGCTCGTTTTGTTGCCATTTTCGATCTCCTTGCTCAAAGCACCTCTCACAAAACTGCTTGGGGAGATTGTTCCTTGGTATGTGACTCCTCCATTGGTCCAATTAGTTTTGGTTCTAGTACTTTATTCATTGCAAAATTGTGCTGCCTAGGTGACCATGTTCTTGAGCTCCCATGTCAAATTTATATGGTTCCAAGTAGTCTTGATGCAAGATATAGGCTCTAGGCACTTGTAGGAGTAGTTTCTATCAATATTATTGAGTTTGGTTTACTTTTATTTTAAATTTACTAAAAATTTCAGAATTTTTTAGAAAATGATGAAGAGACTTTTGAGGGGCTCATCGAGCCGAAGCTCGAAGGAAAAGGCACCGAAGCCTAAGTATAATCTGCCTCGCACCGCGGAGATTCGGTCGTGTGAATGGCCTTCCGATGATTTCGTGAGAGCAGCCGGGATTTATGTAGATTTTCATGAATTGGCTAAGAATGCAGGCCTCACCGCTTTCCTCCATGACCAACGTGATCAGTATCTCTTACTCACAAATATCTTTGTGCAAAACTTTCATTTCCATTCTAGGAGCTCACCACGTACGGTGGAGTTTCATTTATATGATGAGCATAAGGAGATGTCACTTTATGATTTTTGTCGGGTTTGTTTAGTCCCTTCTGAGGGCAAGACAGAGGAACCACACCGCGAGGATGTGGATGGGTTTCTTGATACTATCACTGTAGGGGGAACAAGGAAGGTTTCAGATACACGAATCACTAGCATACATTTTCCTGTTTTACATTATTTTGCATTATTTGCTAGTCGTTGTTTAATTGATCGCGGAAACTGTAGAAACCTTATTGTCCCTGATATTATTATTTTTCTCCATGATTTATACGGTGATAACTCTGTTATTATGGGCGGCATTATTGCTAAATGGTTAAGTCAGAACCGTACCAAGGGCCCCATCTTTGGAGGCATCTATGCTTCACGCCTAGCTGCACATTTTAACATACCTATTAGGCATTATGAGAAGGAAGAAAAAGTGTTGCCTCGTGTTTATTTAGATTATAAAAGTATGATGGCACATGATTTTATTGTTAAGAATAGGGAAGGAGAGCTTAAATACCAATTGTTCTTTGATAAACATCATCCTGAGACAATTACCCTGCATGCTCCTTCTTTGTTTGATTTATCTGCAGGCCAGTACCTTGTTCCGTTAAAGGCTATTCACGCCTACCGGAACCCTGCACCAGCTATCGAGCCAGAGCCAGAACCACTAGTTGATCCTTCACAACAGTCTAATTACCAGTGTGATCCGGAGATGATTGACAGCTAGTGGCAATCGGAGTCTTCGTCTTCATCGCAGTACGACCCCAGCTACTATTATGGATATCCGCTAGGCCAGCCATGGCCATAGACCAACTTAGGCCAAAAGCCTAAGCTTAGGGGAGTACGTATTTCCCACTGACATTACATTTATGCTCACACACTCATTGCTAGATGTCGGTGCTCATACTTTTTCATTATATCATCCATGCTAGTTTATTTTCTTTTTATGCTTTCCTTTTGTGTGTTTAATAAACCTTAAGAAAAAACCAAAAAAATTACTTGTAGCTTCTAATTAGTTTACTTCCAATGCTTGTAGTAGTAATTAAAAAGAAAACCCCAAAAGATTTCCTGTTCTTCTTTTACTTGTTGGGAGCTCTCCCATGTAAATAGTTTTATTTCTTTTCTTTTCTTTGGGGGTCGATAGGAGAAGACCATAATTAAATTGTTGAAGTAGCTCTTATATGCATTATTGTTGATCTGACAAGAGAGCCCATATTGCCTTGTATTCTCCTGTTTAATGAATGCTTGAAGATTCCATCTTAGTCCAATGTGCGTGCACTATTATTATTATTATTCACATCGTTCGGTCGTGCAAGTGAAAGGCAATTATGATGATATATGATGGTCTGACTGAGATGAGAAAAGCTGGTATGAACTCGACCTCTTTTGTTTTTGTAAATATGATTAGTTCATCGTTCCTGATTCAGCCTATTATGAATAAACTTGTTTGCAATGACAACTAGAGATCATAGTTTCTTGTGCCATGCTTGATTAGCTATGAGTTATAATGTTTTACCTTGCCTGCCAACATGCTATTAAAATGGCTGTGATGTGGTATGATAGGTTGGTATCCTCCTATGAATGATTTAAGTGACTTGACTTGGCGCATGTTCACGCATGTAGTTGAAACAAAATCAACATAGCCTTCACGATATTTATGTTCATGGTGGATTATATCCTACTCATGCTTGCATTCGGTGTTGATTAATTTTAATGCATGTTCATGACTGTTGTCGCTCTCTAGCTAGTTGCTTCCCAGTCTTTTCCTAGCCTTCACCTGTACTAAGCGGGAATACTGCTTGTGCATCCAACTCCATAAACCCCAAAGTTATTCCATATGACACTACTAGGGAAAAGGCTAGCAGTAGCGCGGGTTTTAGGTGTATCAGTAGCGCGGGGACCGGCGCTACTAATAAGGCGCTACAGCTAACACGTAGCAGTAGCGCGTGCTCACCAGCGCTACTGCTACACAAGTGTAGCAGCAGCGCGCTTAATGGAAGCTCGCTACTGCTAATAGCTATAGCGCGCTTCTCCTGTGCGCGCTACTGCTACTACCGCGCTGCTGCTAACTTTTCTCCACTCGCTACTGCTAATTTTAGTAGTTTTTTTGTTTTTTTGGGCATATTTGTTTTGTATTTGAACAGGCTTTATAGAAGAATCTTTAGCACATACAAATGTCATCATGATACACATACAAATGCCAGCGAGACCACAAACGTAATCATAGCATATACATACAAATAGTCTCATCATAATCATCATCCAACACAAAGTGGTATCTTGTCATCATCTCGAAAATAGCGATACATGCAAGTCTCGAATACTTGCAACTACAACGTCAACCATCTAAACAAAGGTATACGCGAGAAGAGCTATCACTATGAGTGAGAGCGGAACTATGCAGTACATGAGGTGGCGGTTACGAGTCCTCTCTCGCGCTAGCGTGAACCTCAAGTAACTAGCTTCTCCTTCTTGTCTGCTTTTGAAGCCTTTATGGCTGGCGCCCGAGAACCCATTTACTTGCACCTAACACTCATGCCTCTCGTTGTACACCCCCGGAACCTTCCCTTTGTACACGACATAGCACTTCCATCTCGCCATCAAGAAACTAGGTACCTGTTAGAGATGCATGTTCATGAAGAGGATGTACAATCATATATATGCAACAAAATATACTAGAGCAACGCCGAAAAAGAAAGGGTTAGCAACTAGATGCAACATACAGTACGGAAATTAATTAACTAGAGGTACGCAGGTCATCGTATGCAAACTAACAAAGTAGCGTTACGCAAGTTCGGCAGGGACCATGGACATCACAAAGTTTCATCGCTACAAAAAGTATACAAGTTCAACCGACACATATCATCATCATCGGCATCATAAATCACTAGAAGTTCCATCCTTCCATATCATCGAGGATGGACCCTAGCTTCTTGAACAGCGTGAGGTCTAGACGTTGCATGCCTATGCGAGTTCGGATGTCAGCTCGCGGTATAGGGCCATGGTGGAACATCCCCTTCTCGTCGACGACTTCTTTCATGATGATCATCGCAATGTCGCTTTGGATACGAAAGAAGTCATCTCTAAGTTTATAATCCGCTTCTCCATGAGATTCTAGCCACTTGTGGATATGATCATCATTTCTGCTTTTCATGCAAAGCTTTTGGTGATCCGTGTTGAACTGAATCATGAGATGGACGATGTAGAATCCATCCTTCTTGCTTGGTTTTGGGACATGGATGCAGGAGAAGTTAGTTTTATGCGCGAAACCCATCTTCTTGTTCCTTTGTTTCTTGATCTGCATGTGGCCACCTCTAATGCTGATGCCTTGGAGAGCATCATCTAGAATATTCATTATGTGGGTGTAGTCTTCTTTCTCGTAGTCTGTGGAAGGGTCAAAATACACGGCGTGGGAGACTTGCGGGTAAAGAATGATAAGGACGGCGCGCCCGTTGCTGCAGGGAAAAGACACCTCAAATTATTCCGCATATGAGAGAGAAGAAATGATTGAAATGTACCAAAGGGTTGTCTGGAACTGACTTACTTTGGATGACAAGGCACGAGGACAATTTCCTGGTCCTTATTCTGTACCATGAAGTTTTGGAGGTACTCCCTAGCAGTTTCATGCTCAAAGTCTCCGAGACTCAAGAAAGACTCGTGCATGTAGTACGGATCCGCCACACAGATTTGCGAGACTTCTTCACTCTTCATGACGGAGCTCATATGTAGAGCAAAAAGGCGGACGATTGTAAAATCGAGCCACCTTGTTAGAAACATCTCAAAGATATGGTCAAACTGCAGGAAGAACCACTCCGCGGGCCGTGTCTCGACGTAGCACTTCCCCTCAGGCACACGAGCCGCGTATGTCGGATATCCTGGATCCTTTGAGGCTAGTAGGCTTTTCTCAGTCGACAGCACATGGTCGTGCAGTCTCCTGAGATCCCCTGATAGTGCCTCCAGCAGTTTTGTTGGTAGCATCGGCTCTCCCGTCAGATGGAACATGGCCGCACCTTTCACGGGTACACGCTCTTCAGAATGCATCGTCTGGCTGCTATGTGCTCTGGCTTGTTTGGAGGCAGCTATCTTCCCCGATCTCTTTCTCTCCTTTTTCTTGGGCACACCTTCTAGACCCTTCCTTAACCCCTGCCCCAGTGTTCCCGGGCTAAGTACTGTACGAGCCTCGCGCCCGGCTAGTTGAGCCTGTGTGGAGGCATCATCTTCAGGTGTGCCTTGTGAGGATTTCATGAAGAGAGACTTTTTGCAATCCCTGTTACGACCTTCCTGCCCGGGCATATCATCCATGTCCTCATTAGCAAGCTGATAGCCCGATTCGTCATATGGTTGACTCATCAATTCTATGTCACATTCATATGCGTTTGTATTGAGGAAATCCATAGGGTCGACCTCCGTCTCATCATCCATTCTCTGTTCTACAAGACAAATTACATCAGCCAGTACTATTGCACCCCCTTCATCATGTCATCTGCCGCTCTCACCCGGCACTACAAGAGCTGGTAATTGCGTAGGCGGGGTGGTGGTCTCCGCACATCCTTGTTGATGTATGGTTATTGGTGTGCTCTCAGCCGGCTCCAGACGAATAACATTCTTCGGCCATAGCAGCACCCAACCCTTGCAGCTTCCAATCCGCGGCGGGGTCTCGTCGTCCGCTCCCACATGCTGTACTGGAGGAGGCAAATCCTCGTGCCCCGATTTCACACTGGACAAGCTAACCCTGAAGTGCCCAGCGGGGATCGGCTGGTTGTGGAACGTGGGTTGCAAGGGGTCCATTACCATCCCCTTTCCCACGTCCACCTTCTGGCCTTTGATCAAGTAGAGTATGGTGCACGGGGTTTCTTTCGCCTGCAAACACATATGTCTGTGGCGTAAAATATCCGAAAGGCAACAAAAATGGAATATTATATATGTGTGTGTGTGTGTGTGTTGGTGTGACATGTAATTACCGTGATGCCGCCGAGCTCAGCCAAAGAAGAAGGCCCACCGAGCGCGCCAGAGACTGAGGACGGGCTGCTATTAGCGGGAGCGGCTGCGATAGGAGGCCCGGTTGCGTGGGCAAGTGATGGTGCGATGGTGTTGTTGTTCATGGAGTTGCTCCCGACGAAACTGGGCAACGGGAAATCATGTACTGTCTTGTCTGGATTTTCCTTCGTCCAATTGATGATAACTGGAACCAAGTTAGTAGCGAAATCATTTCTGCAGGCAGTTACAGCTACATTGACTACCTGCTGTAGCAACTCATATTTGTCCTCGGCTGCTTTTTTTGCGTCCTCAGCTGCTTTTTTCTCGACCGCAAGCTTCACCTTCGCATCGATGTCCGCGTGACTAAACTTATTTTTCTGCTTCTTGGCCTCCAGGCCCTCATTGTAAAACACCTTCCACGTTGCACCGTCTCCAGCGCCGTGCACACGACCATATTGCGGCCCTGGCCCAAAGGGAGTCCCTTAAGTTCGTTCAAGGCCCGGTTGAGAGGGGTGTCCCACTTGGGCCTCATCGGAGAAGTAGGCTTTCGGCTGCAAGCTGGTGTTGCTTCTCCAGTAGTCTAATCAATTTCCTTGTGATCTGGTCCGTGTAAAAAACCTTTTTCTCCTTGTCCCACTTGTAGCGAGCCCTGATGAAGTCACGCTCCAAGGGGTTGGTGAACTTCGCGAAGGGGTCTGGGAGACCCGCGGCTTCACGATCTGCGTCCTTTTATCGAGGTAGCCACAGCTTCCGAGGTGATGCTTCCCCGTGTTCCTTTGCTGAAGGCTCTTCAATTTCGCAGTCTTAGCCTTGGCGTCCTCGGTAGCGCAAGTGTCCTTGAACTTTTCGAACTCCTCTTCCGTAAGTGTCGGATTTTCCTCTAGAATCTTGGACAGGGGTTCCTCAGCCTCAATAGCTCGTTTCACCCTCCCTTCCTAGGCGGCCAAATCATTGCTGAACATGCCCATGGCGTGATTGTTAATCTTTTTCATCTTCAGATCATCCCACGGTTGTTCTATGTTATCATTCCGCTCGGGGAACTTGAATCTCTTGTGCAACTTTGTTAGGAGCAACTGCGTCAAATGTTCTTTCTTCCTTAAGTCATCGTCGTTGATGCTCGCGCATTCCCGTAGGATGCATCCTACTTGGTTCCCATAGCACTTGCGAGGTTCTTTCGGCTCTAATGGCTCAAACTTGCCAGGTGCCATCTTTGTGATCACAAGTCGTCCAATCCCTAGTTTGTTAGGTTTTCGTATCCTCTGCTTCTTATGCTTCCTCTTTTCGGTAGCGGCATTGGCGCCGGTACCTTCCCCGCCGGTATCTTCCCCGCCGGTACCTTCCCCACCGGTCTCGGCGCCGTCATCGCTACCGGCGCCGTCGGTGCCGATGTCGGCGTCAGTACCATCATCAAGGCGGACCAGCAAACCTTGCTTAGCAGTCAAAAAGTCGAGGTAGTCTTGTTCACCCTGATAATCCATCTTGTATGCATCTTGGTCAGAAGGCCCAGTTTCTTCGTTGTTCGACATGTTTCCTATGATTAAGTGTCCTCATTTATTTCTAAAAGTATGAATAAATGAGAAATGACATAAAAAAGAAATCTATGTGCCAGCACTCGATATGCCAACTATCTAGCAAAAATCATGTATTTATTCACGGGAAATTTCGGCATGACCTTTGCTAAAAAATGGACATATCGAGCGCCTGAAATTCACCGGAACGGAAATGAATCAACATTCCGGCATAACATAGGCCACTCGGATCATTTACCAAAACATGACATGTCCAAAACATGACATATCCACGTATCACATGTCCAGTTCAAATTTGCATATAAATTCAGCTAATTTTGAAACCTATCTAAATTCATAACTAAATAGATAACCTAATTAACATAACTAAAACCTAAGTAAATTAACCGAAGAACCCTAGCTAGCAGAGAGAGAGGGGGGTGGTTTACAAAGGGTGCACGGGCAAGGAGGCAGGCCCGATGACGGACGAGGTTGGGAGGGGAGGAAGCAGAGGAGGGAGGCGAGGGCCGACGGGTCGGGGGCGAGCGCGCCGGGGTCGGGGGCGAGCGCGCCAGGGTCGGGGGCGAGCACCTGGGTCGGGGGCGAGCGCCGGGGCCGGGTCGGGCGTGGCGGTGCGACGGGGGGAAGAGAGTGGGGATTTGGGGGAAAAGAGGCGGGATGAAGCAGGAGAGTGAGAATTTTGGGTTAAGTGAATGTAGCAGTAGCACGTTTAGACACAACGCGCTACTACTATTAAAGGCAGCTATAGCGGTTTTGTACAGAAACCGCTACTGCTACCTTGACTAGGTGTAGCTCTTTTTCAGTAAAGCACTACTGCTATAACCAGTTTCCCTTTTTCTTTTCCTTTATTTTTCTCACTTTTCTTTTTTTCCGAGAGCAGTGAACGAAGGGAATGCGATATATATTGCATCATTTGACGGTTAAATATGTATGCAAAATAGGAACATATATATTACATCATTGGACCCATGCATAATAATCACGTTTTTGTTTGACCGATTCCTCAACGCTGACGTTTTCGTTTTTGATTCAACTTCTTTCCCTTCTTGTTCGTCGAAGAATAATTGAGCCCCTCATTGTGACTTTGCCTTTTCCATGGAGTATGATTTTTCTTAGGTAATGTAGTATTGATTCTTCCTTTGACGTATACTTCATTATCATCGTCATCTTCCCTCATTGGGTTGTCGTACTGATCATAGTCTTCCTCGTTGGCGACTCCATCCATTCCAATGATGTTCCTTTTGCCTCTCCTCACGACAACACGACTGGGATTGCATGGGTGAGTTATGAAGAAGCATTGTGTCACGTGCTTAGCGTGTACCCATGGCTCGTTTTTTGCGATAGCGTTCACGGTAGCGCTCTTGGCGTCGTGTATAGTCATGGTAGTGAAAATCCGGTTTTCTCTTTCGACATTCTTAGCCCATCTAACACGGAACATCGTCGTATTGTGCAGTCCAGAGTAGTCAAGCTCCCAGATCTCCTCGACCCTTCCATAAAATCGTTCAGTTGCGCCGTTGTCGCTGCCGGTCATGCATTCCATCGTCACCCCTGAGTTCTGATCATCACTGTCCATATCTTTGGCCTCCGTGTAGAACGTGTATCCGTTGATATCATATGCCTGATAGGTTACGAGGTTGGGCGAGGGGCCATGTGCTACGGCGTATATGAGCAATCCATCCTTAGAGCCCTCCTTCCGGGGATTAGCAATAATATGCTCTTTGAACCAATGCAGGAAAGTGGAGTTGTTCTCTCTAGTAACTTCAGCGTCTGTCTTGCATACCCCCCGGTCACGATACTTCTTTGTGATAATTTCTTTGTGCAGTGCCACGAAAGGATCTACCTCGTCTAGATGTTGTAGCACTACCAAGTTTGCTCTGTCAAAGTCGCTGCATCGATCTGAGTATGCCACGTGCAATTCCCTGCGACCGTTGCAGCGACCTTCTCCTTCGAGCCTCCCATCGTGCTTGTTAATGGGGAAACCAACACTAACACCAGGCGGCTGGTCTGTGCCATATAGAAAATTCTCACAGAAAGAGATGCCCTCTTGTGTCAAATAGCCCTGGACGATGCTTCCATCCGGACGGGACATGTTACGAACGAATCCTTTGATGATCCCATTCATCCTCTCAAACGGCATCATGTTGTGCAGGAATGACGGCCCTAGGTCTATTATGTCATCCACAATATGGACACACAGATGCACCATGACGTCAAAGAACGCGGGCGGGAAGTACATCTCAAGCTCATTCAGTATCACAACCATCTCTTCCTGTAGCCTTCGGAGCTGCTTCACACTGATCGACTTTCGAGAGATGACGTTGAAAAAGTTGCAGAGACCAATAAGCGTGTCACGGACGTGCTTTTCCATTATCCCTCTAAGGGCAAGACGTAGTATCTGCATCATCATCACATGACAGTCATGGGACTTCATCCCGCTGAACCTTTTCTTGTCAGTGTCTAGATATCTGCTTATCTTGCCACAGTAACCGGAACTAACTTTGACTCCGGTAAGGCACTTAAAGAATTGATGGATCTCAGCCTGACTTAAGGTGAAGCAAGAAGGGGGGCAATAATCCTCTTTCTTTATTTTCTTGCCCTTCTTCTCTCGTGCCTCTGTCTCCGTCTCTGTCTCGTCTGACATTTTACGGGGCGACATGTGCAGATCTTCCCTGATTTTCAAATCTTGCAATTCTTTTCTTGCCTTCGGCCCATCCTTGGTCTTATCCGGCATGTTCATCAGTGTTGCGAGCAAGCTCTCAAGGACATTCTTACAGATATCCATTTGATCAAGGCAATGAGGTGTATCGAGTTTGTGCCAGTACTCCAAGTCCCAAAACACAGACCTCGTCTTCCATACCTTCAACAGCGGCTCCGGCGCCTTTCTCATTATCTTTCCCGACGCGGGGCACTCCTTCCAGTTTTTCAATAGCTCATCGATTTCGGCACCGCTCCGCTTACGTGGAGGTCCTCGATGCTCAGCGTGACCATTGAATAGATCTCCATGGTTTCTCCATGGGTTGTCCTGTTCGAGCTATCTTTGATGCCCCATGTACACGATTTTCCTTGACCCACCATCTTTCCTTAACATTAGTTGCTGAGACGTCGTATCATCCATGCACCGCGTGCATTCGCAATATCCATGGCACACCTGGCCTTCCACATATCCGTAACCGAGATAGTCCTGCACTGTCGTGATCAGCGCGACTCTCATGTTGAAATACTCGCCTTTGCTGGCATCCCATGTCTTGGCCGGTGTTTTCCATAACGTGTCTAACTCCTCTTGAAGTAGCCCCAAATACAAATTAATATTATTTCCTGGTTGTTTCGGCCCTTGAATAAGCATGCTCATGTGAATGTACTTTGATTTCATGCACAACCAGGGGGGAGGTTGTACATCCATACAAACACGGGCCATGTGCTATGGTTGGTGTTCTGATTGCCAAATGGATTCATGCCATCGGTACACGCGCCGAGCACGATGTTCCTTGCATCACATCCAAAATACCGATAGAAGCTGTTCAACGCTCTCCACTGGCTTCCATCCTTGACGTGTCTCAGCTTGGGATCATCTCCATCATCGTGCTTCTTCCTCTCCGTGTGCCAGCGCATTAGCTTTGCTTCCTTGGGATCTACAAAATACCTCTGGAGACGGGGAGTGATCGGTAAGTACCATACCACTTTCTGGGGACATTTCTTCCCAGCCTTCTTGTATCGAGAAGCATTGCACACCGGACAGCTTGTTTTTTCCGTGTTCTCCTTCCGATAAATTATGCAATCGTTGATGCATGCATGGTATCTAACATGTGGCAGATCAAGAGGGCACACGATCTTCTTTGCCTCATCAACACTACTAGGACATAGATTACCTGCGGGAAGAACATCCTTTAGGTACTTGAGATGCTCATCGAGGCTAGTGTCGGTCCATTTGTTTTTAGCCTTCGTCTTCAGGAGTTGGAGCGTGAAACTCAAGTGGGTCACCTCAGGATTGCAACCATCATACAATGGAGTGTTCGAGTCTACCACCAGTTGCTCCAGCTTAGCCTCCTCTCTAGAAGCAGCTCTCTCAGTACTCGTCTCCTTGCGAAGCGATGCTTGAACATGAGGGTCAAGCACGATTAAACTTAGTACCGACGAACTCTACTGCGTGGAGTCCATGTCGTTCTCTCCGCCACCATGTCTGGCCCCTTCTCTGCCGCCATGTCTGGCCTCTTCCCCGCCACCATTATCGATCATCTCTTTGTCTTTCCCCGTGTCATCATTGTCTGCCCCGTCGGCATCCTCAACATCGTCATCCTCATCTTCAATTATCCATCGAGTATAGCCATCCATGAAACCAGTCATGAACAGGTGCGCTTCGACACGACCATCTTCATGGGGGTCGAGCCAAATTATTCCTTTGCATTTTCGACACAGACATAAAACCTCTGTCAGGTTATTTTCCTTCATGTCCTGCACCGCCGACCGCAACCACCTATCCACCATCGTTCCACTGACCATCGTCAACTCTGCACGGTAATAATAAACAAATTGATTATAAAAATGCGTGCATTCATCAAAGTCATACAAAAATTCGGCATGACCTTCCTTAAAAATAGGACATATATAGATCTAGAGTTTTCTCGGAATTCGCCGAACGGAAATAAATCGACATTTCGGCAAAACATAGGCAACTCAAAAGCACAATTTGGCGTCAACTCATGCCACACACAAAATTGCCATAAACATATCACACACACATAAACATATTTCCATTTTGCAAAAGCATGAAATTTTAATCACCTCTATCTCGAGATCGAGCACATGGTGGAGATGATGTTGTAGGGAGATCAAAAGTGCACAAATCTCTTCTTGACAAAGATAGATCTAGTTAGGGGCAAATAGGTCACTTAACTAAATGCTACATCTACCTAGCTACCTAATTTGGGAGGAGACAACTTCAACTAGTGGAGGGGGAAGGAAAAAGAGAAAGGAGATGCATTAATGGAGGTGGTGTAGTTATAGCTAGGAGTAATGAAGAGAGAGAAAGGTAGGTAGAAGAGGGAGAGTAATGGGGGAGAAGTATTGAGGAAGAAGAAGAGTGAGAGAGGGAGGATGTGGGAGGTAGGGGAAAGGGAGGAGAGGAGATGGGGAGGGGAGGTGGAAAAAGGTGGTGGGTGCTACGTCTTAGCAGTAGCGCGGGAGCAAAAGTGCGCTGCTACTAAGAGCGTAGCAGCAGCGCGCTACTGCTAAATGGGCCAACCGTGTGGACAATTTCGAAATTAGCAGCAGCGACGTGACTAAAAAGAGCGCTACTACTATGGCATTAGCTGCAGTGCGCTTCCTGACGCCGTGCTACTGGTAAACTTATGTCGTTGTGTATTGTCGGTGGATTTTTGTAGCAGCGCGGTTTAAACATCACGCGCTACTGCTAAATTTGCACCAGTAACGCGCTTTCCGTAACCGCGCTGCTACTAATTAGCAGCAGCGCCTCTTTTTATGCAGCGCTGCTGCTAAGATTCTGTGTATAAGGTTTTCCCTAGTAGTGTGAGTCCACCATACCTACCTATATACAGTATCTACCTGACGTTCCAAGTAAATTTGTATGTGCCAAACTCTAAACCTTCAAATAAATATCATGTTTTACATGCTCGAATAGCTCATGTATCAACTAGGGCTGTCCGTATCTTCCATGTCCGTATCAACTAAATGGCTGGTCACCGGGATGCCCAGTCCCATGCTTTATGCAAATCAAATCAAAATAATTGCAAACAAAACTCCCCCTGGGACTCTTATTAGTTGGAGTAACTCGTTGTTTCGAGCAAGCCATGGATTGATGTTTGTTGGTGGAAGGGGGAGTATAAACTTTACCATTCTGTTTGGGAACAGCCTATAATGTGTGTAGCATGGAAGATATCGCCATCTCTTGGTTGTTATGTTGACAATGAAAGTATACCGCTCAAAATATTATTCACCTCTATTTCAAAACCGAGCTCTGGCACCTCTACAAACCCCTGCTTCCCTCTGCGAAGGGCCTATCTATTTACTTTTATGCTGAGTCATCATCCTCTTATTACAAAGCACCAATTGGAGAGCACCGCTGTCATTTGCATTCATTATTGTTAGTTTACATTGAGTATGACTTGACTGGATCTCTTTTACCACGAATTACAATGTCTAGTCAGTCCTTGGTCTTTAAAGGTCCTCTGCATTTATGTTTTGCGGTCTCAGAAAGGGCTAGCGAGATAGCATCTTGTTATATCATATTATGATTGTTTTGAGAAAGTGTTGTCATCTGAGATTTATTATTATTGCTCGCTAGCTGATTATGCTATTGATATGAATAAACTTGAGACCTAAGTGTTATTGTGAATGTGTTTAGTTATAATCTTTGCTGAAAACTTGAATGCTGGCTTTACATATTTACAACAACAAGAGCAAACAAAGTTTGTAAAAGTTTTTCTTTATCACTTTCATTTTGTCAACTGAATTGCTTGAGGACAAGCAAATGTTTAAGCTTGGGGGAGTTGATACGTCTCCATCGTATCTACTTTTCCAAACACTTTTGCCCTTGTTTTGGACTCTAACTTGCTTGATTTGAATGGAACTAACCCGGACTGACGCTGTTTTCAGCGGAATTACCATGGTGTTATTTATGTGCAGAAACAAACATTCTCGGAATGACCTGAATCTTCACCGAGCAACTTTTTGGAAAATATAAAAAATACCTGCAAAAGATGAAGGCCAGGGGGCTCACCACCTGTCCACGAGGGTGGGGGCGTGCCTGCCCCCTAGGGCGCGCCCCTACCTCATGGGCCCCCTGGAGCTCCTCCGACTCCAACTCCAGCTCTATTTATTGTGTTTCGGGGAGAGAAAAATCAGAGAGAAGAATTCATCACGTTTTACGATACGGAGCCACCGCCAAGCCCTAAAACCTCTTGGGAGGGCTGATCTAGAATCCATTCGGGGCTCCAAAGAGGGAAATCTGTCGCCATCGTCATCATCAACCATCCTCCATCACCAATTTCATGATGCTCACTGCTGTGCGTGAGTAATTCCATCGTAGGCTTGCTGGACGGTGATGGGTTGGATGGGATCTATCATGTAATCAAGTTAGTTTTGTTAGCGTTTGATCCCTAGTGTCCACTATGTTCTGAGATTGATGTTGCTATGACTTTGCTATGCTTAATGCTTGTCACTAGGGCCCGAGTGCGATGATTTCAGATCTGAACCTATTATGTTTTCATCAATATATGAGAGTTCTTGATCCTATCTTGCAAGTCTATAGTCACCTATTATGTGTTATGATCCGTTAACCCCTAAGTGACAATAATCGGGATACTTACCGGTGATGACCGTAGTTTGAGGAGTTCATGTATTCACTATGTTTTAATTCTTTGTTCCGGTACTCTATTAAAAGGAGGCTTAATATCGCTTAGTTTCCGTAAGGACCCTGCTGCCACGGGAGGGTAGGACAAAAGATGGCAGGCAAGTTGTTTTCCATAAGCACGTATGAATATATTCGGAATACATGCCTACATTACATTGATGAACTGGAGCTAGTTCTTTGTCACCCTAGGTTATGACTATTACATGATGAACCACATCCAGCATAATTCTCCATCACCGATCCATTGCCTACGAGCTTTCCATATATTGTTCTTCGCTTATTTACTTTCCCGTTGCTATTGCTATCATCACTACAAAATACCAAAAACATTACTTTTACTACTGTTACCCTTTGCTACCGTTAGCACTACTATCATATTACTTTGCTACTAAATACTTTTCTGCAGATACTAAGTTTCCAGGTGTGGTTGAATTGACAACTTAGCTGCTAATACTTGATAATATTCTTTGGCTCCCCTTGTGTGGAATCAATAAATTTGGGTTGAATACTTTACCCTTGAAAACTGTTGTGATCCCCTATACTTGTGGGTTATCAAGGACCAATGTTGCTGAACCTCCATGACAGATACTGGTCGGATGGTCTCTACGATCAAAAGTGATCGGAAAGGATGACCATGGGTTAAATTTTGGGGCGACTGGCTCTATGGCATAAACATCCCTTAGTGCACGCTTGTTCTCCCGCTTGGGGATATGAGTGACATAGATCATGTTCACTATTTTTACCTCGGGGGGAATTTCTTTTGCCCCCCCGGTGTTTGCTAAGCGAGGCTCTTCATCGTCGTCCTCGCTGGGCGGCCCCTTCCCTTTGTGTTCGGTGTTTAACTTAGCGTCATGTTTAAAAGACCCAACAATTTCTATTGGTATGGTTGGCAGGCTTGTCAGGGGTGCCATGGATCTGGCAAGGCCGATCTAGTATTCGGTCCAGACTAGATGCACCATCTTTGTTTCCTTTAAATGGTTTCTTTCGCTACCGAGTTTACAACCACTGAATCCGGCGTTGACCGCCGTGTCTTCAGTATCTTCATTGTTGTTTCGACACTTGTGTTTATTGCGTCATGGCCTGCCATTGCCATCTCTGGATTCGGAGGTGTCGGGGTCGCTGGTGCTATTGCATCTATGAGCTAGCCAACTATCTTCTCCCACACAAAAGTGGGTCATAAGTGCAGTGAGAGCTGCCATGGACTTCGGCTTTTCTTGGTCGAGGTTTCGGGCGAGCAACTCATCACGGACGCTGTGTTTAAAGGCCGCGAGGGCTTCAGCGTCTGGACAATCGACAATTTGGTTCTTTTTAATTAACAACCTGGTCCAGAATTTCCAGGCTGACTCTCCGGATTGCTAGACTATGTGACTAAGGTCATCAGCGTCTGGAGGCCGAACATAGGTGCCTTGGAAGTTGTTGTCAGTGTCAAAATCGGCAGATCTGTGGTAGGGGGTCCCGAACTATGCGTCTAAGGATCGAAGGTAACAGGAGACATGGGACACAATGTTTACCCAGGTTCAGGCCCTCTTAATGGAGGTAATACCCTACGTCCTGCTTGATTGACTTCCATGAATATAGGGATTACAAGAGTTGATCTACCACGAGATCGTAATGGCTAAACTCTAGATGTCTAGCTAGTATGATTATGATTGCCTCTACGGACTAAACCCTCCTGTTTATATAGACACCGGAGGGACCTACGGTTGTACAGAGTCAGTTTACAAAGGAAGGAATCTTCATATTCGAACGGCAAGCTTGCTTTCCATGTAAAGAGAGTCCCATTCGGACACGGGACGAAGTCTTCTGTCTTGTATCTTCACGGCCCATTAGTCCGGCCCACGTCACATAGCCCGGACGCCCAAGGACCCCTTAATCCAGGACTCGCTCAGTAGCCCCCGAACCAGACTTCAATGATGATGTGTCCGGTGCGCAGATTGTCTTCGGCATTGCAAGGCGGGTTCCTCCTCCGAATACTTCAAATCATCTGACCCGAAGAGCTATACTCGGCTTTTCATTTAATGTCATACCCTTCGGTTTCTGCGCCTCTGTTGCTTCTTCTTCCCCGTGTCAAGCTAATACAAAAGGTCAGAGTATTCTTTGCACATAACACCCCGGCCATGTAAAAAACGCATCTATTTAAAGGGATTGGATCTCAGATGCCATTCCACACCAGGCAGAAAATCCTTAGAGCTTGCTAGGAGAAACCATTCAAACATGGCTAGCGCTCCCAGTTCCTCCTCCGGCCCTCATGGCTCTGAAAAAGGCGATTGGGAGAGATGTTCAGTATACCATGACCAGCTGGTTAAGCTCCAAACGCAGGGATTCCTTCGCCCCTCACCCCCCTGCGGATCTAGTCTCCGTTCAAGAAGGATTAACCTCTTTCACTAGCGAAGCCTTGGGGGGAAATTTCCCCAATCCATCGAGGGGAAATGAGTGTGCTTCGTCTCTTTTTTATTAAGAGGTGTTGGATTTCCAATCCATCCTTTCCTCCGGGGTCTCCTGGAGTACTACGACCTCCAACTGCACAATCTTAGGCCGGCCTCTATCCTGCACATTGCGGGTTTTGTTGCTCTTTGCGAGCTATTCCTGGGCTGTGAGGCCCATTTTGAGTTATGGCGGAAGCTTTTCTACCTCGTCCCTCGCTCCCAAAAGGGATCTTTATTCGAGGTGGGCGGCGCCGAGATATGGCGTATAGCCGGGACCGGATACCTGTCCGGTACACCGAAGAAGGCGTCCGAAGAGTGGCCCTCGGAGTGGTTTCATATTGAAGATGTCGCTCTCCCCGACCCAGTTCGAATGGGCCTTCCTGGATTTTCCAGCGCTCCATTGAGGAAACGCCACAGCTGGCGCCCTCGGAGCCTCGAGGAGGAAGATAGTGCGGAAGTTCAATAATTAATGGGCAAGATAAAGACACTCACCTAGTACGGATTATCAATAATCGAGGTAATGGCGACTTCCATAGCGCGAGGTGTTCAGCCACTCCAATTCAAAGGGCTCCCTATGTGTCATTACAATGGGGAAGATGACGCCTCACGCTGCGGACGAAAGGGCCCGGACACCCCTACCGCCCTGGCCACAATATTGGCTGATCTGTACAAAGGGGAGAAAGAGGAATTTACTCATCTTAAGCACTGAGAGGGATTCTCCATGTACAATCCCCCTAACTGGGTAAGTTTTAATCCCACCACCTTACTCAATCCTCTCCTTGAGTCATGTTTAATTGACATTAACCCGTCCATGTTTAATTGGAATGGCGGAAGGTTATCATGGGGATCCATAGCCCCACTCCACAGCCGGAGAACCATAACCAGGACCTTGATCCCGGAGTCGAAGAGGATCTGGACATATTTGTAGAGCTCAAGGAGGGAGTCTTCTACCAGGCGAGCTATGATGGCACAGAAGTGGCCATCATGGCCAATTACCCTGGCCTCCTTCCTTCCTCATATGTAATTAGTCAGGAGACATCTCCTTCGAAAGAGATTCCTCATTATGCGTCACCCACTGCACTGTCTCGTGCTCCAAAGGGGAGGCGCTCGGCGTGCCCTGCTGCACTAGAAGCATCTCATAAGAGAGTGACACCTATGTCGGGCTGGTCTTCGAAGAGGAAGGCAAATGACAACATGACCGGGCCTTCATCAAAGAGGTATGGCTTCGAATATGGCCCCTGGCAGTCACATCGAACTGTGACATTGTCTGCTATGTTTTATTGGGAAGAGTGGTCGTCGAACTATGTCCGGGGATCCTGCCGGTCGCGCCTCCACCAATCAGGTTCCAGACCCTTCCTCCAGGGTGGGGGCTGACACAGGAGTGACGCCGGATTATCCTCCTTTAGAGGATTCGGATAATGTATCTGTGACAAACTCTGAAGTGGAGAGCGCCATGAATCATCGGCACAGAGGGCCGCCCTTCGCGACCCCAGCTTTACAAAAGAGGCGTTCAATGCCTTCAGCTCAGCTGATGCGTACATCCGAGCTGCTCGGGATGGGCTTGCCAGAGCCACTAACCAACATTTGAAAGATATGCGGGTAAGTATGCATTGTACAGATCTGGTAATCATATACCAGTAGCCCCCGAGACTTGAAGCAGTTGAAACAAATGATTTAAGGATCATTGCATAATCAGGCACTCACGCAGAAGAACAAAATGTTGTCTTATGAGCTGGAAAAGTGTCGGACCCAGCTAGCTGTTGCTACCGCCGAACTGGAGAAATCCAAGGAGGCACCACCTGGTAATGTTCTCCTCCGTCTAGAAAAATATTAATCACATACCAGTAATATTAACACTGTTGTATTTCCCATGGTAGGATCTTTAGATCAGCTGAAAGAGGAACTGAAGGTCGCACAAGCGGGTAAGCATCAGGTCGAGAAGCAACCGGCCGCTGGCGAGCTTGTGTTGACACGGACTAGGGATGATAAGAACAAGTTGTAGGATTCCAACACCCTGCTAGGTGAAGAGCTAAAAGACGTGCGAGCCCAGCTAGTGGATGCCGTAAAAGAGAACAGGAAGCTACGGGGAGGCATATTCAGTATGCTTTTGAACTTACCTTCGTGTAGCATGGTAAAAAATGAGTTAACAGATTTATGTCTGCAGGTATGCTGACTGGCCGGCCCGAAGAGGAAATGTCCGGAGCTCAAGGCGATCTGCTGCAAGAGCTATCCCAACTGCACGAGCGAGCTCGGAAAGCGACGTGGAGTGTTGCCAAGGCCTTATGGCCATCCAAATCCCCTCCAGGAAGTATGGAGGAGCTTGTGAAGCTATTCAAGAGAGCTCGGCGCTGCTTTAGATTATGGAAGATATCGGCTTGCCGGGAAGGCACACGAGAGGCCTGGGCCATGGTGAAAACGTGGTACACCGGACTTGATCCGAATCATATGGCCCGGGTCGGACCTCGGGGGTCAGATGGATAAGAGATTCCAGTGAGCTTGGTATATGACCAACTAAAGATAGCCGCCAAGTTTTCACAACAGGATTCTAAGCTAGCCAGCCTATTAGATGGTATAGAGGAAGAAGCTTTTGAGTCCAAGTGACTATGTACTTCAATTGACAAATTTGTCCCTAGCCGAATTGTAAAACGATTGTCATAGACGACCTTTTCGCTTCGACCTCTGGACCCGAAGGTGCAGAGTGTTTTCGAATACCGGACCGGCAATAAATACCGGGGCATGCGTGGAAACCAGGTGTAGGGGTCATAGTTGCTTGAATAGACAAGTTGTATTCGGCTAGCTATGTTATATTACTTATTGATTGTAAGAAACATCTTCCAGAGAAAATAGTTCTGTTAAGGGTTCATTTCCTTGGGTGAACATGTGTTAGTGTGCATGCCCAAATTGTGATTTAAAAAATCGCAGTATACATAATATCTGGGGGTTCATGGTGCAACAAAGGTAAAACGTCTTTAGTCTGCCGACCTATTATTCCCTTACGAACGCTAGCTTTCGGCTTCACCCAGTCTGAGGTACAAGTCCAGATGACCCGGCTGTGAAAATCACGGAGGTGCTCCATTTATGCCCTAGCCGAACAAATGGGAACGTAGGGCATAAGAACAGGAGCCAGACAACCCAACTTGGCAAAAACTCAAGTCATAAAGGTGCATATAATGGTGAAGAAAAGGTATATATGATAAAAGGACACATATGTGGTGAGCTTGATGCTCGAAAAATGATAATAAGCATATGTAAAAGAAGCCCCCAGGTATTATGGGCATATATATTAAGGATGTTTACCTCATAAGTGTGCGGTCTAGCCGCACAAGAGCTATAAAGCTAAAGAAAAAAAATTAAAGAGGGAAAAAGAAAACGAACAACGAGTTCGGCTCTAGGCGTAGAATCTTTGGAGTCTGGCAGCATTCCACGGGTTCGGCTCTAAGCGGTTATCCGATGCATCACGCAGACGGTACACACCTCCAGTGAGAACTTCATCTATAATGAAGGGACCTTCCCACTTGGGCTTGAGTTTGTCCTTTTTTTTCTGGCAAGCGTAGAACGAGTTCACCAACATTATAAGTCTTGGTCCGTACTTCTCTGCTTTGGTATCTGTGAGCTTGTTGTTGATAGAATGTGGAGCGGGTTTTGCAACATCGTGCTCCTCCTCCAGGGCATCTAGACTGTCCTGTCGGTCAAGCTCGGCTTCTCTCTCTTCGTACATGCGCACTCGAGGTGAGTCATGAATGATGTCGCAGGGCAAAACAGGCTCTGCACCGTACACCATGAAGAATGATGTGTAACCGGTGGTGCGATTGGTTGTGGTCCGCAGCCCCCAGAGTATGGAGTCAAGCTCCTCGAGCCAGTGTTTGTCTGAATCTTTTAAAGACGTACTAGTCTGGGCTTAATGCCGCTCATGATAAGACCATTAGCTCATTCGACTTAACTGTTTGTTTGGGGGTGATAGACGGAGGCATAATCGAGCTTGATGCCCATGTTAGCACACCATGCTTTCACTTCGTCGGCCATAAGGTTGGAGCCATTATCGGTGATGATGCTGTGTGGGACACCATAGCGGTGTACGACACCAGATATAAAGTCTATCACTGGTCTGGCTTTGGCCATTTTAACTGGTTTGGCCTCTATCCACTTAGTGAATTTATCTACCATGACCAGCTGATATTTTTTTCTTATGGCTTCCCCCTTTAAGGGGTCCGACCATATCAAGCCCCCAGGCCACAAAAGGCCAAGTAATGGGGATTGTTTGTAAGGCGGTAGGCGGCATGTGGCTTTAATTGGCGAAAAGATGGCATCCCACACAACGTTGGACAAGGTCCTATGCATCTTCTTGGGAAGTCGGTCAGAAGAAACCGGTACAGAAGGCTTTGCTTACAAGAGCCCAAGCCGCAGCGTGGTGACCACCAAGACCAGCATGAATTTCGGCCAGGAGTTGTCGCCCTTCTTCTTCGGAGATACATCTTTGAAGTATTCCGATAGTGCTCTTCTTGTAGAGCACTCCTTCATGAACCTTGTATGCTTTTGAACGTCGAACGATGCATCGAGCCTCATTCTGATCCTCAGGGAGCTCTTGCCTATTAAGGTAGGCCAAGAAGGGTTCAGTCCATGGGGCAATTACTGCCATTATTAGATGGGTCGATCGTGTTATTTCGGTGGCTGAGCCCCCGATGATATCGGTATTGTGTTCGTAATCTTTTGGTATAACCGGATCCGGACTAGTGTTGCCGCACTCATCCTGCCACACCACGGATGGCTTGAAAAGCCTTTCTAAAAGATGTTAGGCGGGACGGGGTCACGCTTGGAGCCCATGCGAGCAAGGACATCCGCCGCTTGATTACTTTCTCGAGCCACATGATGAAACTCGAGTCCCTCGAGCCGAGCTGATATTTTGAGTACGGCGTTACGATAGGCAACCATCTTTGGATCTTTGGCGTCGAAGTCTCCGTTTATTTGGGATATTGCGTGCTTTGAGTCCCCGCGCACCTCCAGGTGTTGTATGCCCATGGAGACAGCCATCCGAAGACCGTGTAATAAGGCCTCGTATTCGGATGCATTATTGGAGTCTGTGTATAGTATTTGGAGCACGTACTGGACTGTGTCTCCTGTGGGGGACGTTAAGACAACGCCCGCTCCTAAACCGGCCAACATTTTAGAGCCATCGAAGTGCATGACCCAATTGGAATATGTATCGTACTCTTTAGGGAGTTTGGCCTCTGTCCATTCGGCGACGAAGTCAGCCAATACATGGGATTTAATGGCTCGGCGTGGTTTGTATGTTATATCAAATGGCAAGAGCTCAATGGCCCACTTGACAATCCGACCTGTAGCATCACGATTGTTTATTATGCAATTGAGTGATTCTTCGGAAGCCACCGTGATCGAGAACTCTTGGAAGTAGTGTCATAGCTTCCGGGATGCCATGAAGACCGCATATGTTATCTTTTGGTAATGAGGGTACCGGGATTTGCATGGTGTAAGGACAGTGGATACATAATATACCGGTTTCTGAAGTGGGAATTTATTTCCGTCCCCCGCTCGTTCAACGAAGAGCACCGCACTCTCCACCTGGTGTATTTTTTTGACTATGTACTGCAAGGCAACAGCCTCACAGTGCTTTATTAGAAAAAAATAATAGGTCTACATAATTACAGAGAACCAGAAAGCAAAGAAAAGAAATACTTACAAGAGATCTATGAGAGAGAGGCTATCCAGGATACTAGGCTATCCTTATATTTACATTTGATTCTATGAGCTAATAAGGAAATATCATGTATGAAGTTCCTCCTCCAAGAAATGAAGGTAGGTCTCTCATTTCTAAAGATTTTACCATTCCGTTGAGTCCAGATGTTCCAAGTAGCAGTAAAGACCACCTCTGTGAAGAAAGGATAACTAAAATCCCTCCTAGCAGCAAGAGCCATGTCATATGTATTCTGGTTGCGTTGAGCATTCCAAGAAATCCCAAGGTAATTCCAAACCCTCTGGCTGAAGTTGCAAGCAAAGAAAATATGTGCATGACCCTCATGTGTAGCAGAGAGGCAAAGAACACACGTATCATCCTGGATGATCCAGTTCCTGCGTTGCATCATATCCCTAGTGTTTAGACGGTCCATTAAAAGAAGCCATCCAAACACTTTAAACTTTAGCGTGCAAGCACACTTCCAAATCCATTTGAAGATGGGATCGACCACCAAATGGGAGAAGCAAGACTCATAATATATCTTTGATTTAAACTCCCCAGATTTGGATGGCCACTTCCATATGTCCTTACCCTCATCATTCAAGTTGACTAAAGTGAGCAAGTCTTGAAGCTGAGTTACTTCAATATATGCTTCTTCCGACAGAAGCAGATGGAAGTGCTCCGAGATCTCTGGAAGCTCCAAAAGCTCTCTGACTATGATTGGGTCATCAATGAGAAAAGAATGAAGCCTAGGGAATTGCTCGCACAAAAGGACCACATTATTACCCAGCTGCCAGCGATCAAGCCAAAATACCACCGTGTTGCCAGCATGCACTTGTGGGATGCCTAACTTGCAAAAGTTGATGTACAAGCTCATGACATCCCTCCACCAAAAAGAGCCACAACTCTGTGTGACCTGTGGCGGCGAAGCAGCATAATAAGTGTCCCAAATTAATGTGACCCAAGGCACGTCCAATCTGTTAAAAAACTTGAAAAGATGCTTAAGTAACAAGGCTTCATTTTGGAGACCCAAATTAAGCACACCCAAACCACCACACTTCTTAGGTCTGCAGACCCGATCCCATGCAGCTAAGGATTGTTGAGGATTATCTGTGTTGCCTCTCCACAAACATTGACGCATGATTCTCTCAATATGTTGCAAGATGCCCTTAGGGAGAGATAATGTGCACAGGAAATAGATTGGCATTGAACAAAGTACAGACTGTAGCAGTTGCAGCCGACTTCCTTGATTTAGCAAACAGGAGGAAGCAGACAGCCTTTGCTCAATACGATCCACAAGTGGCAGCAAATCATAGATCGTGGGTCTGGAAGTACCCATAGATAGCCCTAGATATGTGAAAGGCATAGGTCCCACATCACAATCTAGTAGGTTGGCGACCCGAGCGCCCTCTTCATCAGTCATATTGATTGGAATAAGAGATGACTTACTGAAGTTGACGCGTACACCAGTTGATGCTGCAAAGGTGGTGAGCATGTCCTTGAAAGCGATCAGCTGGTCATCAATTGCAGGGAAAATAATAAGTGTGTCATCCGCATATTGTACGATCGGGTAGTCATTGGAGTTTGTTGGGGTTGGTAAAGTGAGTATGTTTCTCGAGCACATCTCATTAACTATGGACTGAAGCAAATCCACTGCAATGACAAATAATAGTGGAGATAGCGGGTCTCCTTGGCATACACCAGATCTGCAAACAAAATGATTACCTGGCACACCATTTAAGAGAACAGAAGAAGAACCCGTGGACAAAATGCTATTAATCCAGCCAGTCCAACGAGCATCAAAACCCTTGCATTGTAGGATTCGGAGAATGGCCTCAAGCTCAATTGTATCAAAGGCCTTAGTGAAATCAAGCTTGAGGAGGATGATGGGTCGTTTAGACGCTTTGCATTGATGAATATATTCGAAACCAGGCTAGACAATCTTGGATAGAGCGGCAACAAAGGAAACCGTATTGGTTGCGGTGTATACATCTGAGAATCACCTTTTGTAGTTGATTGGCTAGCAGTTTAGTCAGAAACTTTAAACACGTGTTTGTCAAGGATATCGGCCTGAAATCACTAACCACTTTTGGACTTAGCTTCTTGGGGACCAAGGTGATTAAGGAATTATTAAGACATTCCAAATTACACCTCCCCTCATAAAATTCATTGACAAGTTGCATAAAATCCTCCTTGAGAATAGACCAGCTCCTCTTTAAGAACAGACATGTAAAGCCATCAGGGCCCGGAGCATGGTTGCACGACATGTTCTTAATTACAGCATCAACCTCAGAATCCATGAACGACAAAGATAAATGTTCCAGACCGTCAACTCTCTGAATTAAATTGGGCAGATCAAAACCCATTTGTATTCCTTTTGCATGGCCCATAAGCTGATTGAAATCATACCAAAACATGCCCACCAACACTTGGTGATCAGAAACCACCTCACCCACCGAATTCTTGATTGAAGAAATCATACTCCTTCGGTATCTTTCAGTGGCCATAGCGTGAAATTTTTTAGAATTTTCCTCCCCAACCTTAATGCTTCTGATCGTGCAGCGTTGTTTCCAATAAACATATTGCTAGTGCAGAATATCCTGCAGATGCAACTTAACTATTCGCCTGAAATTGAATTCAGGCCAACTTAATGGCCGGATCTCCTCCATCTCATCAAAGTACAGAATAACTTTGTTACAATCAGAAATTAGCGCCTTAACTGTGGAGAGCTTTAAATTCCATTGTTTTAATGCATGTCTGAGCGCTTTGAACTTAGCGGATATCGTTAAAGCAACTGTAGGTTTACGCGTCATGCTGCCCCAAACCTGTGCAACACACTCATTAAAGCCAGGTAAGTCAACCTAGTAATTTCGAAGCAAAAAACTTTAGCCTTGGGAATGGTCGTGGCAATTGTGATAACACAAGGAACATGATCTGATGTCGATCGCGCAAGCGGCAAGACTAAAGTGTTTGGATGATCCGAGGTCCAAGCAACCGAGGTGAAGAACCAGTCAATTTCTTCAAGAAGGGGCTGAGATTGCATATTCGACCAAGTGAATTGCCTTCCCTTAATTGGCAGCTCAACAAGACCCAAGTGACCTATGATTTCATTAAACAAAAAAATGTCATTGACATTACCACCAGGCAGGTTACGGTTTTCAAGTGACCTCATAAAGTTAAAATCTCCCAAAAGAAGCCATTTGTCATCCCAATTAATGTCCAGATTATATAACCACTACACAAACTCATCACGTGCAGGACTCTGACAAGGGCCATAAACAGTCACTAGCTTCCAAACTCCATATGTATGTTTGGAAAGAAACTCCACAATAATACCAAAAGGTTTGGCCTCAATTAACTTGCCCTCAAAAAAAGAAGAATTCCAAATAACAACCATACCAGCTGATGCACCGACCGAAGGCACATATGCAAAACTGTCAAAACGGCGAGGACAGAACTTTCTAATGAACCTATGATCAATATGCATGCACTTTGTTTCTTGTAGGCAAACCATTGAACAACCACTTTCATCAATTTTCTATTTGACAGCAAGCTGTCGTGCTTCAGAATTAAGGCCACGCACATTCCAACAAAGAACCTTCCATTCTTTAAACCCAGTCTTATTCATTACAAACCATAAGACGATGCAGCAAAAGTAGACCACACAATGATCCACATAGACCGGCTAAGCAAAGCAAAATGACAGAGTTCGAAACACAAAGACATAAATAAAGATAGATGACGTTTAAAGTGGTACGCCATGGACCAGAAAGCAGACATATGCACTCAATCATCAGAACTGTTGCTGCTGGTAGGTTGAGCCGGATTAGCAACAAGCTTATCCGCAGTGATCTTCTCTGGAGCAATGCGCAGATGAGCCCCAATACGCTGAAGGTCAAAAATGGCAGTTGGTGGAGGCACAGAAGCATCCTCATCAAACCTAGCCGACTTGGTCTTGAGTTTCTTCAGGGTGTGCGGAGACCTGTTCAAACCAGTAGATTTACTGGTGCCACTGCTTGGCAAACGGTAGCCATCCCGTAAGGCACTGAGACGTGCACTGCGAGGGACCTCAATCTCTACCAAGGCTGCAGATTTTCTCTTGCGTTCACGTTTCAAAGTGACCCTTGGTGCAGCAGTGAACTCAAAAGACTCAGTTATAGGTTCAGAAATATCATCAAAACATAGGGCCCGAGCAACTGGCTTTTTTGCTGGAGAAAGCAGGCGAGTACTGACACTTGAAGAAGCAGGCACAGGTGGCAAAACAAAGCTTAGATCATATCCATTAAAGGAAACATCCCAAGACTTGCTAGAAAGCAGAAGAGACCCAAATCCAGACATGAACATGAGCTTTGGGATTTCAGAAAAGCAGAGAGAGGGCATCATCTTCTGAAATGAGCGCTGCCACAACATGTCTGGAGGCAGGACAGGCCCAAAGACTGTGAGCATCTGTCCAATATGCAGGGGAGGCTGCAAGGGAGTCCCAGGTTGCTGAAAAATGACAAAATCATCCACTGGCATGTTATTGACTGAATCATTTGAAACTTGCAGGACCATGGACTCTTGCGATTGCTCCACAACAACTTGATTTTCATCCACCATCTCCTGCTACACATTGTGTGGCTCATCATGTGGGGCATCCTGGTGATGCGGCTCATGGTTATGCTCTGGTGGAGGTAACTCATCCCAGCCAATTTCAGGAAATTCAGGCATAACCCAGTTATGGTTATGAAACTGCAGGTGTCCAGGCAGAGGATGTGGGTTGCCATTAAAGGGCATAGGGTCCTCATCTACTGGCAGAATATCAGCAAAGTCTGCAGAAAAGATGTATATCGGAGCAGTCCAAGAAATGCGGGATCCCCCGAAGTCAGCAAACTCCCGATACACAACATCCCGAGGCACTAATGTGGTTGTAGGAAAAGATACATATGCCAGAGTACGAACAAGCAGAGGATCATCCAGGTGCCAGTGATGGAAACGGCCAAACGTACTGATAGCATCTGAAATAAACTGCGTGCGCCTATAATCCAGAGGAATTCCAACAATCATGACCCAGCCCCTTTTAAAACCTTGGATAGCTCTATAGTTAATAGCCTCATCATGCGGCACAAATCGAACAAATCTATCGTTGCCAAGATCAAATGGAGGATGATCTACAAGAGCTTGCCTAGCAAATGGGCTATTGAAACGGAAGAGCCCAACTCCTTGAATCTAAGGCTGAGCATCAAGAACAGCGCGCCCAAGATTGTGAACCACAAAATTACTGACCATATTTCTGAAGATGAGGGTTTCCTCAGGTAGAGGGGTAGGCTCGACAATGGCCGTGGCGTACTCTTCATGTCGTTGATTAGGAGCCACAGCCAGAGAGTAGAAGGTGCGCGGGAGTCGCCGCGGGCCACCATCGATGATATCGAAACCATGCGGGACGAACGGCGTGGGGTCGAGCGCAAAGGTGGCCATTGCTGAATCCTGAGCAAGCTCTGCTGGCGAGGAGAGAGTCTTGGAGGATGGTGGCAAGCTGGGCGGTGACGACGATGGGGCTGGTGGTGCGGTGGGCGGCGGCGTAGAGGTAGGTGGTGGAGGCGTGCTGGGCGGTGGCTCTACAGGCAATGGTGGAAGCTATGGGGTGGCAGGCGAGATAGGACTGGGCACAGACCCTAGGGTGGAAACCGAGGCAGCGAGCGAGTATATCTCTGCTGACCGTTCCGGAGAAACCGAATTGGTTCATGGGACCCACCTGTAAGTTGGGGAAGGCGCAGAGTCGGAGCATCCCTTGGCTCTGTGGCCTGATCGAAAGCATTGACGGCATCTGACCTGGTTGGTGCACGAATTGGTATGGTGCAACATGGATAAACAGTTCTGGCACTTCCAAACGTTGAACACATTGTCGTCGATAAGATTATTAACCCTAGCGGAATCCCCAGCAGAGTCCATAATCAGTTGAGAATAATTTCCAGGCGAAGAAGGCACCTTATCCAAAAGCGGCACTGATGGTTGGGCCGCAACTTGGGCCATAGAAGCCGTGCAGGGGGGCAAATCACCATGTTGGGCCGGAGATCCATGATGGGCCTGAGGTTCCGGTGCAACGCAAACAGATGACACAACATCCTGCATGCCAGGTGATTATACATTTTGCGTGTCATGCAACACATTGCGGAAGCCAGTTGGAGCTGTTCCGGAAATGACGGCAGTATTCTTGGCAGGGACGTTGATCATTCCGAAAGAGATGGGTGGCGTCGCCACCGTCCACTGGAGATTGCTCGCCGGCGGCGATGTCAAGATCACCTTCTCAGAAGGGTTAACTTCATAGCCAGCCTCAGTAATCGCGTCAACAAGGAGCTGATCAGCCGGGTATCTATAGCCCTTACAAGCAGGGTACTGTTGGAACGTGGCAAAGGAGATTTTCTTCCTTGCCGAAGAACCCAATCGAAGAGAAGACTTTGATGGGGGTTCATGCATAGCAATGAAACCCAAAGTTGCACACTTTTTAGAGGGACTAACCAGAATCCACTCAGCTAGATGTATAATAACATGGGTTCACCGGCGTTCGGTGCAGCCTGGATTCGGTGGCTTGCTAAAAGAGTTTTTATTTCTTCTAGTCCGGTCGTCGCCTCTGTACACGTCATGGCATTTCGGTCATTGCATATCATTTTCCTTTTTTCGAATACATAACAGGTTATTACTTACCTTGTTTTTCCTGGAGTGGCCTCTTCACCTGGCCCAGGTCCTCCTCGGCCTCCGCCAGTTTCTGCTTCAGTCCGGAGACTTCGGTAGTATGCGAGGCTGCAGCCAACAGCGACGCATGTGTTTACATGTCAGAAAATATAGTTAGTTTCCTGCAATAGGAGATTGATCCTCTGTCTGGCTTTTTCTTTCTGAACACCGGACAGTGACTCAGGGTCTATTGTCTATATTGGGATTTTCTCTTTTTCGCGTCGCTTACCTCAAAACCTGTCAGCAGGCTGCTGCAGGCTTCAGTTACTCTGCTCTTGGCGGACTGAACCCTTTCAATTACCGTGCCCATAAGGACATGGTGCTCATCCACAATGGAAGCGCCCCGCAGCGCTTCCAGCAGATTATCCGGTGCCCCTAGTTGGACAGGGGTCACCGGCGGAATAGGCATCCCCCTTCTTTTAAAGGAGGTTGTGTGCTGGATTTTGGAGCCGCATCAGTCTCCGGAATCGAGTCCGGCTTAGGGCCGAAGTGAATACGGCCCTCCCCACCAGTCTCCTTGGGGATTGATTCCCCCTAGTGTCCGGTGACGGGGGTTTCACCTTCTAGCGCCTCCTGAGCCTCTCCCTCGTCTTGAACAGTCCTTCAGGATAGCACCTCTGCATCGTCCTTGGCATTGGGGGAGTGAGCGGCCGGCGGTGACTCGCTGGCCATCGCCTTGGAATCCGGCGAACCTCTTGACAAGGATCGCGGGGAGCTGTTGTGGGCCGTACTACAATAACATAACCAATCATGTCAATGCAATAAGGAGGAGAAACTTTATGGGCGGATATAAGTCTTAGCACTTACGATGCGGCCTGCGGCTTAGTGCGAGGGCGTTGCTCCGGACTGCTTTAAACGTCCCATGCGGAGCTGCCCATGAGTGGGCCTTTCCCCTTCTTGGGCGCCTCTGCCTCCAGAATGGTGGAGGCCACCCTCTTTTTCTTCCCCTCATCAGGGGGAGGGTTGTTTTCCTCCTCCTCCTCATCGTCATCGCCATCGGCGACGGAGGATTGAGTCTTGTCTTCGGACTTTGTGTCCGAAGCACCCTTGCAGCGGGGGCCACTCTGGACCCCCTTGGCCTTCCCTATGGCCTTCTTCTCTGGCGCCTTGTAGAGCGCTGGCACTAGGATCTTCGCTAAACACGGGATGACTGGTTCTTCAGGCAGCGGAGCCGGACATTGGATCCGCTTCGCCCTCTCCATCCAGTCCTGAAGAAACAATGACGATAAAAGCTTAGCCATCATCCTTGAAATAGGCAAGTAAGGGATGCAGTAAGAATAACATACCTCGTTGGTGAGGTGGTTAATGTCATGACCGCGTTCCGAATTTGTGGTCGGCGGTGTTTTGTTGCTTTTAAAAAGCAACCTCTAGCCTTCTTCGTGAGTGGTTTCAAAGAGCCTCTTCAGGGTATGGTGCTTCTTTGGATTGAACTCCCATAGAGGGCGGCTTCGGCTTTGGCATGGGAGAATCCGGCGAACTAGCATCACCTGGATTATATCTACGAGTTTGATATATTTATCCACCATGCTTTGAATGAGCGTTCGCAGCGCTGTCAGCTTGTCCTGCGAACACCAGTTCGGGCCCTTATCGACCCAGGAGGTGAGTCACATGGGAGCCCCAGAGTTGAATTTGGCAGTTGCGGCCCAGGTGGTGCCACGGGGTTCTGTGATATAGAACCAATGTTTCTGCCATTCTTTTACAGTCTCCACGAAAGTGCCTTTCGGCCAGGAGACATTGCCAAGCTTGCTCACCATGGCGCTTCCGCACTTCGCGTGCTGGCCATCCACCACCTTCAGCTTCGCATTGAAGACCTTGAACCACAACCCGGACTGGGGTTTGATGCAGAGGAAGGCCTCACACACGACGATGAACGCCGAGATGTTGAGGAGGGAGTTCGGGGATAGATCATGGAAGTCTATCCCGTAGTAGAACATCAGCCCGCGGACGAATGGGTGGAGTGGAAACCTTAACCCATGGAGGAAATGATGGATGAATACTACCGTCTCATCGGGCTTCGGTGTGGGAACGATTTGTCCCTGTGCCGGAAGGCGGTGGGCGATTCCCTTCGCCAAGTACCCGGCCACCCGAAGCTCGGCGATGTCCTCCTCCTGGACAGAGGAGGCCATCCACTGACCTCGACCTCTGGATCCGGACATGGTTGAGTGCTTGCTCGAGATGGTGAAGATGAGAACTTGGGTGCTAGAGCTCAAGAATGGAAGGGCGTAGGAAGAGAGAAGGCATGGGTGAAGAAAAGGGATTCTTATCTCCTTATAAAGGCAGTAAATATTGGGCGCCTCCCCACTCGCCTTAAAATTCGCCTACTCCCAAGTGCTGTGTGAATGGCATAGTTGGGTTACCCACGCCCGTATTGATGAGAATCCCGTAATAAGGGACACGTTCTCTGCTTTGAGAAGACGTGCCAATGGCTACCGCGTCTCGAAACGTGGGGCGGCAGACGAAAATCGGTTCGAAATTATGACCGAACATATGTGATGTCATGTTACGAAAAGTTGTCAGCAGATTGGACTCATGTAAAATATATTCTCTCTGCGGTTGTGTGTGCGGTGTGTGTTACAGGTCCGGACACGTCGATACGTCCGAAGACTATTTTGGAAATCGGAAGGAGGAACCCACCTTGCAATGTCGAAGACAGGCCTACATGCCCGATACCTTGTCATTGAAGCCACGTTCACGGGCTACAGAGGGAGTCTTGGACTAAGGGGTCCTCGGGCGTCCGGCCTGTTAGCCATGGGCCGGGATGATGGGCTGTGAAGATACGAAGACCGGAGACTACACCCGTGTCCGGATGGGACCCTCCTTGGCGTGGAAGGCAAGCTTGGTGACTAAATATGTAGATTCCTTTCTTTGTAATTGACCTTGTGTAACCCTAGATCCTCCGGTGTCTATATAAACCAGAGGACATAGTCTAGAGGGGAGAGACATCATCATAACTATACAAGCTAGGCCTCTAGGGTATTACCTCTTGTGATACTCATATTCATCAAGATCAATCAAGCAGAACATAGGGTATTACCTCCATAGAGAGGGCCCGAACCTGGGCAAAATAGTGTCCCCTGTCTCCTGTTACCATCGACCTTAGACGCACAGTTCGGGACCCCCTACCGGAGATCTGCCGGTTTTGACACTGATAGTCAGTGCGTTGGAGCAGGCGATATAATGGCAATGCTTTTTCTCCTAATCTGGAGATAAAGCGGCTTAAACCTGCCATGCATCCGGCTAGTTTTTGGACCTGTTTGAGGTCTGTTGGTATAGCCAATTGTGACAAAGCTCGGATTTTGGCTGGGTTTGGCTCAATTCCTCTATTGGAAACGATGAAGCCCATCAGTTTTCCGGCGGGGACGCCGAAGACACACTTTTTTGGATTGAGCTTGATGTCATATGTACGAAGGTTGTCGAATGTGAGATGTAGGTCATCTACTAGTGACTCAACGTGCTTAGTTTTGATGACGACGTCATCCACATATGCTTCGACCGTCTTGCCGATTTGTTTCTCCAAGCATGTTTGAATCATGCGTTGGTAGGTGGCACCGGTGTTTTTCAGCCCGAAGGCCATAGTGTTGAAGCATAAAGGCTCGTATGGAGTAATGAATGTCGTTGCGGCTTGATCAGACTCTTTCGTTTTGACTTGATGGTATCCGGAGTATGTGTCGAGGAAACACAGTGAGTGGTGTCCTGCAGTAGCATCAATGATTTGATCAATGCAGGGGAGGGGGAAGGGATCCTTAGGGCAGGCCTTGTTGAGGTCTTTGAAATTGACGCACATGCGCCAAGATTTATCCTTCTTTGGTACCATCACCAGGTTTGCTAGCCAGTCCGGGTGTTTTATTTCTCTGATGAACCCGACCTCAATTAACTTGGCTAGCTCCTGCCCCATAGCTTGTAGTTTGGGTTTGGAAAAGCGCCGCAGTGTTTGCTTGACCGGCTTGTATCCCTTTAATATATTGGGGTTGTGTTCGGCCAATCTGCATGGGATTCCTGGCATATCACAGGGGCACCAGGCGAATATGCCCCAGTTCTCATGCAGGAACATGCGTAATGCAGCGTCGACCATCGGGTCCAGCTGTGCTCCGATGGAAGCTGTCTTCTTGGGGTCCGTCGGGTGAACTTGAAATTTGACTATTTCGTCCGCTGGTTTGAAGGAGGTGGATTTGGGCCGCTTATCAAGGATTACGTATCCGTATCCACCATGGAGCATAGTGCGGTTAACTCTTCGGCTGCAAGGGCCTCGGATAGTGCTTCGAGGGCTAGGGATGTGGTTTTGTTTTCAGCACGGAGCGCTATGTCCGGATCACTAGCGATAGTGATAATACCATTTAGCCCGGGCATCTTGAGCTTCATATACCCGTAGCGAGGTATGGCTTGAAAGTGCGTGAATGCGTCTCGCCCCAACAGGGCGTGATATCCATTGTTGAAAGGGGCCACTTGGAAGGTTATCTCCTCAGACCGACAGTTCTCCAGCGTGCCGAATACCACGTCGACTTTAATTTTTCCCGCGCATCTTGCTTCTTGATTGGGAATGATTCCTCGAAAGGTCGTATTACTTTGCTCGATGCGGCTCCTATCCATTTGCATTTTATTGAGCGTGTCCTCGTAGATGAGGTTCAGCCCGATGCCACCATCATTGAGTACTTTAGTGAGCCGAAAGCTATCCACAATTGGATTGAGAACCAAGGCGGATGGTGTTTGGACTGACCAAAATTTTGGTTCATCCTCGGCATTAAAAGTTATGGCCGTGTCATTCTAGGGATTTATTGTTGCGACTTGGCAGACTTCGGCAAGGTCACGAAGTGACCTCTTGCACCGATTGTTTGAAGCAAAAGTATCGAAGACCTTCAATACTCTGAGGTTGTTGTCTTCCGGAGCGTACTGCTTTGAGGTGTTTTTGGTGAGGATATCCTCGCCGCTCTTGGCCACTTGCCGGAGTATCCAACATGCTCTGAGGTTGTGGGTTGGTTCGGTATCCGGTGTTGTGTGTATTTTGCATGGCTTATCAAGCCATCCCTCAAGGATGGTTCCACGTCCCGTAATGGGTTTAATTTTCTTTCCCACGGGGTCAGGTGCTCTGCGAGGGTGCATCCTTTTTGCCCAACAGGGGGGTGGCGTGAAGGCCGGTGGTTCCCAACGAGCCATCTGAGTTTTCCAGGCGCTTTCCATTGCGCAGTATTTATGTACTATGGTTGCCAAGTCAGCGAAGTGTAGTATGCGATAGCGGTTGAGGGTGTTGAGGATTTCTTCATCCGCGCAATTATTGCAGAATAGTGAAATCATGTCCTCGTCGCGGCAATCTTTAATCTTGTTCTTGACAAGGAGCAATCTGGCCCAAAATTGATGAAATATTTCCTGAGGCTGCTCTCGTATGTGCATGAGGTCGCACATATCCGAGGGACATGAATTGCTTGTCAAATATTGCTTGTGGTGGGTGGGTGGCATTAAATCCGAACCCTGACCCAATGTGGAGTCCAGAGTTTGAGAAACTTCTGAGTTTATTAGTTCGGGCTTCGGGGTGTCCAATGATTCTTTTGGCTCAACGCCCGATTCTAAGTTTGGAGGACTGGAAGTGTCACTCCGCAGACGGGTATCCGTCTCTCCGAGTTCGGAAATCCGAACGTAGCTTGTTTTTAGCATAGGGGAAGAGTTATTGGTTTGCTCCTCTACGACCGCTATCTGATGGGTGATCGATGAAGATTGGTTTCTCTCTGATCGGGTTTAAGCCCAATCCGATCATAGTCTATAGTGACCCCCAGGGCGGCGATGCGATCCAGGAGTTCATTTAAAGATGACAAATCTGTAGTATCCATCCGTTTGGAGTATTCGGGGTCAACATGGAAACGATTTTCGATGACTTGGGAAGTCATCATCGGCTTAAAGGACAAACGGGCGGCCATGGTAAAGCTGCCTAGCCAGAGGGTTTGGCCTAAGGCCAGGGCTTCTCCAGAAGTGATACTGTCCTTGATAACAAGGCGAGACATCAATTCTATTGTCCACACCATAGAGGAACTCTTAGCAAAAGCACCAATGTCGGTGTCAAAACCGGCACATCTCGGGTAGGGGGTCCCGAACTGTGCATCTAAGGATCGAAGGTAACATGAGATAGGGGACATCATGTTTACCCAGGTTCGGGCCCTCTTGGTGGAGGTAATATCCTACGTCCTGCTTGATTGACTTCCATGAATATAGGGATTACAAGAGTTGATCTACCACGAGATCGTAATGGCTAAACCCTAGATGTCTAGCTAGTATGATTATGATTGCCTCGATAGACTAAATCATCCGGTTTATATAGACACCGGAGGGACCTAGGGTTGTACAGAGTCGGTTTACAGATGAAGGAATCTTCATATTCGATCGCCAAGCTTGCTTTCCACGTAAAGGAGATTCCCATCCGGACACGGGACGAAGTCTTCTGTCTTGTATCTTTAGGGCCCATTAGTCCAGCCCACGTCACATAGCCCGGACGCCCGAGGACCCTTAATCCAGGACTCCCTAAGTTATCTCTAAAGGCATCCTCATGATCTTCCCAGCTACCAATAGAGTTTTCTGGGAGGCTATTTAACCCGTGTCGTGTTG
>NC_041392.1:535363582-535372901 GCF_002162155.2 Triticum dicoccoides
ACTTGATGGCATGGAGATCGTCACCGCGAACCATGTGAATGTGGAGAAGAAAATCTTCGATCCATACTACGGGATCCGTCGTACCATCGCATGATTCAATTTTCACGGGTTTAAACCGTTATGGGAAATGATGCTCCATTACCTCATTAGTGAAGCATAAGGGGTGTGTAGCGCCTCCGTATCGGGCGACGTCGCGATGTAGTTTGGATGAAGTCTGTATGCGGTTTTTGGCCCTCGTGAGGTTATGCCTGTCAGGCCAAGCTTGACGCTCATCTTCTCATGTTGGGACGCACCCCTTGATCCGTAGATTGATCTTGTTTGGACTGCTCTATTATTCAGGTCTTGTCATAGATCGTAGGTGTATCCTGGAGCCGCTATCTCTGTGCCCTTACGGTGAGGTGGTGCAGGTTGATGTTCAGCATAGGTGGTCGCTTTATCTTGTCCACGTGGTGGCCGGTTTGGTTCATCAGCATGGTTATGTCTTGGCGGTATGGGCTTGATGGCCTCGTCATCGAATTGTGGCAGTAGCCGGCGCTTCGGATAAGTTTTTGTTGGGCATTGAAAGCCATATTCTTCGGCAGCTAGGACCTGAGTCCGTCTGCCGTTGAGCATATCCTGTTTGTCTTGGAGCTGTTGTTGCTTCTTTTTTAGGCTTCTTGTAGTGGCGATTAGTTGGCGCTTAAAGCGCTCCTGCTCGAGGGGTTCCTCTGGCATGATAAGGTCTTCATAGCCAAGGCTGACATCATCCTCGAAGAGCGGTAGATAATTACTATCCTCCGACTCCTAGTTCCCAACCGGATCATCGGTGTTAACCTACCCCTCCGCCACATCATCATGTTCGGATGTGGTCTCGACGGGGGCTTCGGGGTCTTCGCCATCCTCTAGAGTGTTATCGTCTCCGGTGCTGGTGTTGCTGTCTTTGTCACGATGCGATTTTGAGTGGTGTCGCTGGCGTCGACGCTTTCGAGGTGCCTCAGCAGGTTTGTCCTCAACCGGATCCTTCCTATCGTCATTGTCATCCTCTTTGGGTGTGTCCACCATATACACGTCGTATGTGGAAGTGGCCATCCAATGTCTAGTAATCAGCGGGTCTTGACCTTGTTCATCTCCGGCATCGTCGTCCATGCCGTCGATATCTACAGAGGCGTAGTCCAGCATGTCGGTTAAATCTTCGACTGTGGATATGAAGTGGGTGGTGGGTGGGACGTAAAATTCCCCACTCTCAGCCCCTCGTCCGGGCTGGGTGTAGTTCGGAAGTGATTCCTCTGTAATGGCGAGGGATCACATTAGGTCTAGAGCCGCAATTAATAGCGAGGTTTGTACAGGGAAACAAGAGTCCGCGAGGTTGTCCAGGGCGAAGGCCTCCTGGCCATGCTTTCTTGGCATGGACTTCGAGGGTTCGAATTCCGAGTCCAGGGGCGAGGCCTGCCTTTCAATGATAGGGGGAACCCGGTCTAATCCTGAATTCGCCGTGGACATAATCACCTTCGGATTCTCAATAGTACAGTTCGCAGGAGAGAGTCCGGTGGGCTCCAAACTCCCATCTTTGGACCTGGTGGTTTGCTCCGGATCTGAGGCCAGAGTAGTGGTCGGGGTCACGAACCCTTCGAAGATCAAGTCTCCTCGGATATCAACGACATATTTTAGGTTCTCGAAACTGATCTGATGACCAGGGGCGTAGCTGTCGATCTGTTTGATGTGGCCTATCGAGTTGGCATGCAAAACGAAGCCAGCAAATACAAAAATCTGGCCGGGGAGAAAAGCTTCCTCGGAAATGGCATCATTGAAGGTGATCGAACGAGCCATCGAGCCTTCTGTTGACGACACAATGGAACTCTTAGTGAAAACACCAATGTCGGTGTCAAAACTGGCGGATCTCGGGTAGGGGGTCCCGAACAGTGCATCTGAGGATCGAAGGTAATAGGAGGCAGGGGACATGATGTTTACCCAGGTTCGGGCCCTCTTAATGGAGATAATACCCTACTTCTTGCTTGATTGACTTTGATAAGTATAGGGGTTACAAGAGTTTATCTACCTCGAGATCGTACTGGCTAAACCCTAGATATCTAGCCTGTATGATTTGTGCTAACTTCTACGGACTAAACCCTGTGGTTTATATAAACAGCGGAGGGACCTAGGGTTGTACAGAGTCGGTTTACAGAGAAAGGAAAATACACATCCGGACGCCAAGCTTGCCATCCACACAAAGGAGAGTCCCATCCGGACGCGGGGGAAGGCCTCCTATCTTGTATATTTGCGGCCCATTAGTCCGGCCCAAGGCAGATAAGCCAGATCCCCGAGGACCCCATAATCCAGGACTCCCTCAGTAGCCCCTGAACTAGGCTTCCATGACGATCTGTCAGGCGTGCAGATTGTCTTCGGCATTGCAAGGAAGGTTCCTCCTCCGAATACTCCAAAGCAGTTGAACAAAAGAATTGTATCCGGCTTTGTATAACAGCTACAACCCTAAACTACAAGGGCAAAATACTTAAACAAAAATAAGTCATGTCCACTGACAGCTTTTTCGGCAAGATATTATGCCTGGCCTTATGATTATTCCAAACCATTCTCAGCCTCCCGCCTCGTGTTTCAACTCGCGGCCTCCATTGACACATCTTGTCAAAGCAGAGATCATGCCCCCTCATTGTGGGATTCTCATCAATACATGTTTGGGTAACCCAACCGTGCCATTCACACGGCCCCTCGAGAATAGGGAAATATTAAGGCTAGTGGGGGAGCATTTGATATTCACTTCCCATATAAACAGATAAAGATCCATCCTTTCACCCCCACACCTTCTTCCTTCCTTAACCTCTCCGCCCTCGAGCTCCAGCACCCAAGCTTCCAATCTTTTTCACCACCCAACCTTCCCAACCATGGCCAGATCCAGCTTGCAAGGCAAGTGGGTGGCTTCCTTCATTACGGAGAAGAACATCAAAGAGCTCTGGGAGGCCGGGTACCTAGCGACGTACATTGCGCACAAGCTCCCCTCAAAAGAACAAGCCATCCCTACTCCGGAGCCTAGTGAGAGAGTGGTATTCATCGCCCACTTCCTCCGTGAACTAGGGTTTCCTTTCCATCCTCTCGTCTGTGGCCTCATGTTCTATTATGGGCTGGATTTCCATGACCTAGCCCCAAATTCCTTCCTCCATATCTCTGCGTTTATCATCGTGTGCGAGGCGCTCCTCTACATCCCCCCACTTCGGCCTATAGCTCAAGGTTTTTAATGTGAAGCCGAAAGTGGTTGACGGGCAGCATGCAGACTGTGGCGGGGCCATGGTGAGCAAGCTCACCAACATCACCTGGCCCAAAGTGGCTTTTGTGGATACCGTCAAGATATGGCAACATGAGTGGTTCTATATCACCGAACCTAGGGGTGCCACCTAGGCGGCCACTCCTGAGTTTAGATCTGGACCCCCAATGTGGCTTGCGTCATGGGTCTACAAGGGCCTGGACTGGGCATCCACTGACGAAGTGATGATGCTACAAAAGCGCATCAAAAATATGATAGAGAAGAACACCACCCTCACCGATGTGATTCAGGGGATGCTTTTCCACCAGATTCTCCCCTGCCAGCGTCGACCTCTCCATATGTGGGAGTTCAATCCGGAGGATCCATGGACCCTGTAGTGATTCTTCGGCACGACGCATGAAGATATCTGGAATCTGCTCTTCAAGGCCCAGAAGTCGTGGCCAGAGACGAACGATGACATAGGCCTCGACTGCGCTCATCCGGCCACACGAGTATGTTTTCTAGCTTCCGAATACAACTTTGGTTGGTAAATCCAATGGTGTGCTAAACCTTGCATCCTTTAATTAGGGCTGGACAAAGAAGGCAGAGCAGATACAATGTCTAGCTGTGCTACCCGAAGACCCAGCTATTCCTATGCTAACGAGGATGCTGGTCCCGCGCCATACCAGGTGCCGGAGAAGAAGACCAAGAAGAAGGGCAAGGAGGCCAAAAGTGGCCTTCATCGAGGAGGTACCTCGGATGCTGTGTCCGGAGATGCTGGAGCTCCCTCCTCCCACGAGGGAGATGAAGACGAGGAGGTCGGTGAATTGAAGGAGGAAAATTCCATCCTCAAGTGTAAGCCAAGGAAGAAATACATGATCCCTTCCACACCACCACCACCTTCTTATTCATCACCAAAAGAGAATTGAGTATCGGGTATGGGCACTCCCCTTGGCTTCCTCCAAGCTTGGGGGAGGTGCCCAGTATCGTATCATCCCCACTATCTTTTGCCTTTACTTATTTTAGTTCGATCCATAGTTATCTTTTGCTTTAGATGAATAAAAATTTAGTTCGATTCTTTCTTTTCAAGAGTTTGCTTAGTGATCTATACTTGTAATCGTGTGCGAGATATATAATAAAGTTTAGTTTGATTTTTTGCTTTCTTTACTTTAATGTTGCAATAAAAATAAAGGAAATAAATAAAATAAAGGTAATAGATGAAAAAGATCATATGCTAATCTTATGGTAGGTGATGACACCACATTAGGAAAAGTATAAGTAGAAAATTTTGTTAGAGATTGACAAACATATCATTAGTCAATGATGCAACTCATGAAATGATTAATAAGGGAAGAGAAGATTCACATATAAATATACTATCCTAGAAATCTTTTGTGATTGTGAGCCCTCATCAAAATATTATATGCCAAAATTTTTGACATTGGACAAGGAAGACAACCTAATGATTCATGTTTGTTCATATTCACATAGAAGTCATATTGTCATAGATCCTTTAACATGTGGTGCTTGCCCCCTACATTTTCTAGCCAAAAATTCCACACTAAGTAGAGATACTACTTATGCATCCAAAAACGCTTAAACCCAAATCTTATTTTCAAGAGTCGACCATACCTACCTAGGGATTGAGCAAGACCCCTCAAGTAAGTTGTCGTCGGTGCAAAAGGCAATAAAAATTAGTTCTAGAAGTGTGAGATCATTTAGTGTAATAGAAAATTGAGCGTTGCACGAACTTGTGATGGTGAAGAATAAAAGCGACAGACTACATAATAAAAGTCGCTATCACAAGGGGCAATGTAGCATGATGTTCTTTTGCATTAAGGGGTTGAAAGTGCAACTATCCCTGGGTGGTTTTGGTAATTCCTAACAACATATAGTTAATTGAGCTAATGCTATTTTAAGATAAATATTTCAGGAAAGCTTAATGATTGGCATGGCATGGATTAGAAAGTGGACCCTCAAAATGCTAAGGACAAAAGATTGGCTCAAGCTCAAAGTACAAGACTCTACATTTTACTTTTAGTGATCCAAGATCACATTGAGTCCATAGGAAAAGCCAATACTATTAAAAGGGGGTGAGGTGTTGCTTAATGATTTAGTTGCTCAAAATGCTTAGTGATATGCTCCAAAAACCCTCAACATATTCATTTGTCATTTTATTGTGTGAGCATGTTGGATGGATATTTTACTCATTTGAGGACACCCATTTGTTGCTTTGATTGTTTGGCTTTTTCTCTTTTGCCAAATGGATGGATAACAATGCCTAAGAACTCCCTCTAGCTATCTATACTTTTCTTGTCTCAAACTCTATTCATGCTACATCCCAAAGTTTGATCAAGTCAGATTCGAACCACTCTGTGTTAGGAGCACTTGGAGTCCCCGATTCGTCATACACTTAAACTTCCAAAACCTCTTTGTGTATTTCGGTATGACCGAGTCATCCATTTCGGTCACACCAAGATCACTAAGTTGATCTAGGTTTTCAATCTCGGTGCAACGAATTTGAACTTTTCGGTCACACCGAGTTGCAGTAACCGCTTGCGATTCTGCATCTCGGTGCCACTGAGTTGTTCCACTCGGTCACACTGATAGGGTTGGGATATATAAACCCATGGGTGAGATTTTGGAAATTTCTTCGCAACATCTCAGCCCGCGCGTATCCTGCTCTGCCGCCTCGGGTCTCTGGATCGTCTTCTCGCTGCTAGCGACCTTTCGCCGCTGGTTTCCATCACTGTCAATAGAATTCTGCCCCTCCATTTCCACCGTAGCGAACTCCGCGGAACTAGGGTACGATGTCGGGACCCCGACTCAATGCCACATCGATCTAGCATGTAACACCTCATATCACTTTGCGGCCTCACGCACGGTATCCCCACGGGTGTCGCCTTACCTTTGCCCGGGACCGTTTGCGCCTTTTGGCACACGTATATGATGGTGTCGCTAGCATCCATATGATAAAGAGCCCGGGCTGACATGGCTAGTCGTAAACCCAAAGTGGCACTAACTTACAGGGACAGGCATCCATGACCCAGCATCGAACGTGTCGGTCATCAGCGAGTGAATCCAGGCTATAGCACTGGGCTAACAGGACTCCGGCGAACCGGGCTGTAGCGGGCTAGCAGGACTCCGGTATTCCTCGCGTGACATTTCCCCGAAGGGACAGACACAGGATCGAAGAAGGACACATGCCGGCCTGCCTAAGTGTTCCGGAGCAGTAGCAAGCTACCAGGGCTCAGTGGAAGCACTAGGAGACATTTCCCGGTAAGAGAGGCTACTAAGAATAAACAACTAGGTAGTCAGATCCCACACATATCAATACACATTACACGTACGCATAACATGCAAGTATGTGCTGTACAACATGGCATCACAGCATAACTCAACAATCATATAGATAAAGGCTCAGAAGAGCCATCACAGCATTTATTGCAAACAGGGGTCACAAAACCCATCATACAGAGCATACAAGCAACAAGCGGAAGCATTACATGTCTGGGTACGGACATCTACAAATGAAAAAGGCTGAAAGCCTGACTATCTACAACATCCGATCAAGATCGTAGCTGAGGTACTAGCTACTAGTCGAAGTCCATGAGAACCCTAGTAAGACCGAAGTCTCCGCTGCAAAAACATAAATAAAGCAACATGAGTACAAAGGTACTCAGCAAGACTTACATCAGATCCTATCATACATGCATCTGTATCAAGAGGTAATGTGGGGTTTAGTTGCAGCAAGCCAGCTTTGACTCTGTGGCTATCCTGTTCTACGACTACCAGAAACTCTGGAGGTGAAACAACGTACACGAGTCCACTAATCACCACACAATACACTACTATGGATTCATCCCCGTCTCCCTACGAGAAGGCCATCCATAGCACTCACACATGTCTTGAGCATTTTAGGGTATCCACTTCAAGTTGTCTATGTACCATGTAAGCATCCAAGAAGTCCATAACCGCGGACTCGGCTATTCGAATAGATCATGTTAACCCTGCAGGGGTGTACTTCTTCACACACGCTCTCGCCACTTACCGCCATATACACGTCATGTATCTCGGCAACCTTCAAGCGGAAGCCTGGCGAGGGTGTCGGCCACGACCTGACTAACCACACAAGACTCTAGTCCAGGTTTATCGCCTATTCGGGTTCCATCCGCAAGGAGATCCGGCCGGGGTGTCACTCACGGCCCCAAACGATGTGAGCAGGGTTCCCAAGCCCACCATCCGGGTGCCACTTGGTACACCGTGCCACGTGTGCCTAGTCTGTCCCAAGCCCACCCTGCGGGGGCCACTTGGTAGAAAAATAGCACTACCTACAAACACCAGAAACTAGTTGCGACTCCTGGACAGAGATCAAGTTGGCTAATAAGTCGAGAGGGGTCGAGTTACCGGAACCCAATGTGTGGTAGTATCGAGTCATTGGACAACATACATAGAACTCAGTGCTTAAGGACGGTTCCAATGAGACAACCCACCATGTACTCCTACATGGCCTCTCACTGCTACCTTTACCAAATCGTGTTCACACACTTCACTCTCAGCATCAGAACATATCGTGACACTCCAATTCATTCCCAATGAACCAGACCTGACACAACTCTAAGCAATAGCAGGCATAGCATGGTAGGAACACAACAATGGCTTCAATCAACTCCTACACATGCTAGTGGGTTTCAACTATTTACTGTGGCAATGATAGGTCATGCAGAGGAATGGGTTCAACTATCGCAGCACAAAGTAGCATATGAATCGTTGTTGTCCTAATGCAATAACTGAGAGCAGGAGCGAGAGAGTAGGGTTTTATCGAAATGAACAAGGGAGGCACTGCTTCACAGACAGGTACTCTGGAACGTCTCCGGAGCAGGACCTATCGAGAAGGAACGGTGCCGGCAATCAATACACAATCATATGCAACAATATGATGCATGAACATGGCATGTAGATGTGATGCTGTTTGAGCTAATGCAACTAGTAAACATTTGGTTTGAAGTCCATTTGAACCAAAGGTTCAAATGCATTTCTAAATTAAGTCTCTTATATATGCCATAATGTGTTTTCCCATATTCAGCATGTATAAGTTGGTTTTTCATGCATGAAACTAGTACAGATGGAAAGATTGCATTTTTCTGATAATTTTTCATATATAAATTATTTTAATCTGAGCTACGGTTGAATTTCTATGAATTTTTGAAGTTTAAATCATTTCTGGATTTTATGAATTATTTTAATTCCAGAAAATACATAATTGCGTCAGCATGACGTCATCACTACATCAACGGGTCAACGCGGCTGTCCAGGTCAAATCTGACACGTGGGGTCCACCCGACAGTGTCACAGGGTAAACAGAGGGTTAGATTAACTTAATTAAAGATTAGGGGGCACCGGGGCCCACATGTCAGCCTCAGGGGGTTAATTAAGCGGGCTGTTAGCTGCTAATGGCGGGCCACGTCATCCCACCGGAGTTCAACGCCGGCGAGCACACAGACGCGGCGGCGCTGATCGGAACGGCGGCTCCGGCGATCAAATCGATGGCCGAGCCCATCTACGAGGAGCTGGGGCTCGTGCGCATCCAACGGTGGCAGGGGGAGGAGCTGGGAAGGCCGGAGCTCGCCGGAGCAAAGCTCGCGGCGGCGGCCGGAGCTCGGCTTCGAGCGGGAACGGGCTGCGGGGCACGGGGAGGCCACCTGAGGGGCTCGGCGGCACCCTCGTGGCACTAGGAGCGCAATGGAAGGCTCGGTTTGGGCGGAGGCGGGCCGAAACGGCGACGGCGACATGGACGGCGGCGAGAGGCTTCGGCCGTGGTGGGGAACGGCGCTACGGCGCGGAAACGAGGGGGAGAAGAGAGGGGAACGGCGGCGGAGCTCACCGCGGACCTCCAGGGCTGCTCGTTGTGGCCGGGGACGCGTTGGAGACGGCGAATCGGAGTCGGCGGTCGACGGCGTCCGAGGAGGAAGACGATGGCGACGGCGGCTACACAGGGCGTCCGGAGGTTCGTGGCTCGACGAGGAGGTGGAGGGGGTTGTGGCGGAGCTCGGAAGCGTGTCGGGGAGGCGAGGGGAGGCCGGTGGC